>NC_071530.1:152694313-152782413 GCF_026979565.1 Vidua chalybeata | reverse complement strand
CCCCCTGGGACCCCCCTGATGTCACCTGGACCCCCCCGGGACCCTCCGGGACCCCCCCATTGTCACCTGAACCCCCTGGGACCCCCCCGGTGTCACTTGGACCCCCCCAATGTCCCCCCATTGTCACCTCCCCCCTCAGGACCCCCCCGGGGTCACCTGGGACCCCCCCAATGTCCCCCTGTTGCCACCTCCCCCCATGGGACCCCCCCCATTGTCACCTGAACCCCCCCGGGACCCCCCCACTGTCCCCCTGTTGTCACTCCCTCCATGGACCCCCCTCAATGTCCCGCCCCCCCCCCATGGGACCCCACGGTGTCACCTGGACCCCCCCAATGTCCCCCTGTTGTCACCTCCCCCCCATGGGACCCCCCCCCAATGTCACCGCCCCCCCCCATGGGACCCCCCCATGTCAACTGAAACCCCCCCCGGGACCCCCCCGGGGTCACCTGTGCCCCCCCCGGGACCCCCCCAATGCCCTCCCAATGTCACCTGTCCCCCCCCAATGTCACCTGTGCCCCCCCCGGGACCCCCCCAATGCCCCCCCAATGTCACCTGTCCCCCCCCAATGTCACCTGTGCCCCCCCCGGGACCCCCCCAATGCCCCCCCAATGTCACCTGTCCCCCCCCGGGGTCACCTGAACCCCCCCCGGACCCCCCCAATGCCCCCCCAATGTCACCTGTCCCTCCCTGGGGTCCCTCAATGTCACCTGAAACCCCCCCGGGACCCCCCCCGGGGTCACCTGAACCCCCCCCAATGTCACCTGTCCCCCCTCAATGTCACATGCCCCCCCCCAGGGACCCCCCCCCAATGTCACCTGTCCCCCCCCGGGGTCACCTGAACCCCCCCGGGACCCCCCCCCAATGTCACCTGTCCCCCCCCTGGGGGTCACCTGAACCCCCCCGGGACCCCCCCAATGCTCCTCAATGTCACCTGTCCCCCCAAATCTCCCCCCAACGTCATCTGCCCCCCCCCAGGGACCCCCCCATTGTCACCTGTCCCCCCCCGGGGTCACCTGAACCCCCCCGGGACCCCCCCAATGTCACCTGGACCCCCCCCAATGTCCCCCTGTTGTCACCTCCCCCCTGGGACCCCCCCCCAATGTCACCGCCCCCCCCCATGGGACCCCCCCAATTGTCCCCTGTCCCCTCCCCCAATGTCCCCTCCCCCAATGTCCCCTCCCCCAATGTCCCCTCCCCCAATTGTCCCCTGTCCCCTCCCCCAATGTCCCCTGTCCCCTCCCCCAATGTCCCCTCCCCCAATGTCCCCTCCCCCAATGTCCCCTCCCCCAATTGTCCCCTGTCCCCTCCCCCAATGTCCCCTCCCCCAATTGTCCCCTGTCCCCTCCCCCAATGTCCCCTCCCCCAATTGTCCCCTGTCCCCTCCCCCCGCGGTGAATTTGGGGCCCCCCCCGGGGGGTCCCCGCTGACCCCTCCCCCTCCCCCCTCCCCCCCCCCCCCCCAGGTGCGGCTGCTGCCCCTCCCCCACCCGCGGGCCCGGAGCGGCCCCGGAGCGACCCCGCGGTGAGGGGGAGGGGCGGGGGGGGGAGGGACCCCCACCCAAATTAGGGGGGAGGGGCAGGGGGGGAGAGACCCCCACCCTAATTGGGGAGGGACCCCCACCCGAAATGGGGAGGGACCCCCACCGGAAATTAGGGGGGGAGGGGAGGGACCCCCACCCAAATTGGGGAGGGACCCCCACCCGAAATTAGGGGGGGAGGGGCAGGGAGAGACCCCCACCCTAATTGGGGAGGGACCCCCACCCTACATTAGGGGGGAGGGGGAGGGAGAGACCCCCACCCAAATTGGCGGGGGGGGGAGGGGCAGGGGGGGAGAGACCCCCACCCAAAATGGGGAGGGACCCCCACCCAAATTGGGGAGGGACCCCCACCCTAAATTAGGGGGGAGGGGAGGGTCCCCCACCCAAAATTTGGGGGGGGAGGGGCAGGGGGAGACCCCCACCCAAATTAGCGGGGGGGGGAGGGGCAGGGGGAGAGAGACCCCCACCCTAATTGGGGAGGGACCCCCACCCTACATTAGGGGGGAGGGGGAGGGAGAGACCCCCACCCCAAATTGGGGAGGGACCCCCCACCCTAAATTGAGGAAGGAGGAGTGGGGGGGAGGGGACCCCCACCCAAATTGGGGGGGCTTGGGGAGGGGGTCACACCCAAATTGGGGAGGGGGGAGGGACCCCCACCCAAATTGGGGAGGGACCCCCCCCCCCCAAAATTGAGGAAGGAGGGGTGGGGGGAGGAGACCCCCACCCAAAATGGGGGGGAGGGACCCCCACCCCTAATTGGGGGGGCTTGGGGAGGGGGTCACACCCAAACTGGGGGGGGGTGAGGGCCGGGGAGGGACCCCCACCCAAATTGGGGAGGGACCCCCCCCCAAAATGAGGGGGGAGGGGCAGGGAGGGATGGACCACCCCCCAAATTTGGGGGGGCTGGGAGTTTTTGGGACCCCCAACTCAAATCGAGGGGGTCCTTGGGGGGGGGGAGGGGTCAGGACCCCCGACTCAAATTGGGGGGCCCTTGGGGGGGTCCCTGACCCACATTTTGGGGGTCCCTGGGGGGCTTTGGGGGGGAGGGGACATGAGGGGGACAACCCCTGACCCCTGACCCCGACCCCAAAAGAGACCCCTGACCCCAATCCTTGACCTCTGACCCTTGACCCTTGACCCCAACCATGACCTTGTCACTGACCCCTGACCTCAACCCTTGACATCTGACCCCAACCTTTGACCCCTGACCCTTGACATCTGACCCCAACCTTTGACCCCTGACCCCCTCACTGACCCCTCACCCCTGACCCCTGACCCCTGACCTGTCCCCCACAGGTCCCTGTCCATGCCCTGGTGGCCACGGTGGCCTCAGTGACCCCTGACCTTTGACCCCTGACCTGTCCCTGTTGCCATGGTGGCCCCCCAGCAGCGCTCGGTGGCCCTGGGGCTGTCAGTGACCCCTGACCCCTGACCCCTGACCTGTCCCTGACCCCTGACCCCGACCTGCCCCTGCAGGTCCCCGGTGGCCCCGCGGCGGTTGGTGGCCCTGGGGGTGTCCCTGGTGGCCCTGGGGGTGTCCCTGGTGGCCCTGGGGGTGTCCCTGGTGGCCCCGTGGTGGCGCTCGGTGGCCCTGGGGCTGTCAGTGACCCCTGACCTGTCCCTGCAGGTCCCTGGTAGCCCCCCAGCAGCGCTCGGTGGCCCTGGGGGTTCGGTGGCCCTGGGCGTGTCCATGGTGGCCCCGTGGCGGCGGTTGGTGGCCCTGGGGCTGTCCCTGACCCCTGACCCCTGACCCCTGACCTGTCCCTGCAGGTCCCTGGTAGTCCCCCAGCAGCACTTGGTGGCCCTCGGGGTGTCCATGGTGGCCCTGGGGGTATCTGTAGTAGCCCTGGGTGTCCATGGTGGCCTCGGGGTGTCCCTGGTGGCCCTGGGGGGTTCAGTGGCCCTGGGGATGTCCCTGGTGGCCCTGGGGGTGTCCCTGGTGGCCCTGGGGGTGTCCCTGGTGGCCCTGGGGATGTCAGTGACCCCTGACCCCTGACCTGTCCCTGCAGGTCCCTGGTAGCCCCCCAGCAGCACTTGGTGGCCCTGGGGATGTCCCTGGTGGCCCTGGGGGTTTGGTGGCCCCGGGGGCGTCCCTGGTGGCCCTGGGGCTGTCCCTGACCCCTGACCCCTGACCCCTGACCTGTCCCGTCCCCGCAGGTCCCCGGTGGCCCCGCGGCGGCGCTCGGTGGCCCTCAGGGTGGCCACGGTGGCCCTGGGGGGGTCGGTGGTGGCCCTGGGCTGCGGGGCGCTGGCCCAGCCCCCCCGGCGGCGCCGGGCGCGGCTCCTGCTCGAGGGCGTGGCCAGGTTCTGCAGGTGGGGGGTCCCGGGGGGGTCCTGGGGGGGAATTTGGGGGGTCCTGGGGGGGTTTGGGGGGAATTTGGGGGGTCCTGGGGGGGAATTTGGGGGGTCCTGGGGGAATTTGGGGGGTCTTAGAGGGGATTTGGGGGGGCCCAGGGGGAATTTGGGGGGTCCTGGGGGGGTTTGGGGGGTCCTGGGAGGGGTTGGGGGGAATTTGGGGGGGGTCCTGGAGGGGTTTGGGGGAATTTGGGGGGTCCTGGTGAGGTTTGAGTGGTCCTGAGGGAATTTGGGGGTGCTGGGGGAATTTGGGGGGTCCTGGAGGGGTTTGGGAGGGAATTTGGGGAGCCCCGGGGGGGGTTTGGGTGGTCCTGGGGGGAATTTGGGGGGGCTTAGAGGGAATTTTGGGGGTCCTGGGGGGGATTTGGGGGGGCCCAGGGGGAATTTGGGGGGGTCCTGGAGGGGTTTGGGAGGGAATTTGGGGAGCCCGGGGGGGTTTGAGTGGTCCTGGGGGGAATTTGGGGGGGTCCTGGGGAGGTTTTGACAGAATTTGGGGGGCTCGGGGGGAATTTGCGTGGTCCTGGGGGGAATTTGGGGGGTCCTGGGGGGGTTGGTGGTCCTGGGGGGAATTTGGGGGGAATTTGGGGGGTCCCAGAGGAGTTTTGGGGGTCCCGGGTGGGTCTGGGGTCTCTTTTGGGGTCTCCCCCAGAATTGGGGGGAAGTTTTGGGGGGATTTGGGGGTCCGGGGGGTTTGGGGGTTTCCAGGGAGCCCTGGGGGGGTTTTGGGGGGTCCCAGAGGGGTTTGGGGGGTCCCGGGTGGGTCTGGGGTCCCTTTTGGGGTGCCCTGAACCCCCCCCCACGCCCCCCAGAATTGGGGTGTTTGGGGGAGGGGCTTTGGGGATTTGGGGGGTTTATGGGGGGATTTTGGGGTCTGGGGGGATTTGGGGGTTCCCAGGGAGCCCTGGGGGGTTTTGGGGGGTCCCAGAGGGGATTTGGGGGGTCCCGGGTGGGTCTGGGGTCCCTTTTGGGGGTGCCCCTGACCCCCCCTGTGCCCCCCAGAATTTGGGGTCTTGGTGGGAAAGTTTTGGGGGGTTTTTGGGGGGATTTTGGGGTCCAGGGGGATTTGGGGGTTCCCAGGGAGCCCTGGGGGGTTTTGGGGGGTCCCGGGTGGGTCTGGGGTCCCTTTTGGGGTGTCCCCCAGAATTGGGGGATTTTGGGGGATTTATGGGGGGATTTTGGGGTCTGGGGGCGATTTGGGGGTTCCCAGGGAGCCCTCGGGGGGGTTTTGGGGGGTCCCAGAGGGGATTTGGGGGTTCCCAGGGAGGTCTGGGGCGCTTTGGGGGGTCCCAGGTGGGTCTGGGGTCCCTTTTGGGGTGCCCCTGACCCCCCCGTTACCCCCAGAATTGGGGATTTGGGGGGAAATTTTGGGGGGTTTATGGGGGGATTTTGGGGTCTGGGGGCAACTTGGGGGTTCCCAGGAAGGTCTGGGGAGGTTTTGGGGGGTCCCAGAGGAGTTTTGGGGGTCCCGGGTGGGTCTGGGGTCCCTTTTTGGGGTGCCCCTGACCCCCCCGCGCCCCCCAGGTCGCTCTCGGTGGGGCTCCGCATCTCCCTCGATTATTGGTGGACGACCAACGTGGAGCTGCGGGGCCTGGAGCAGGTGGGGGGGATTTGGGGGGTCCCGGGGGGTCCCGGGGGGCTTTGGGGAGGATTTGGGGGGTCCTGAGGGGATTTGGGGGAGATTTGGGGAATCTGGGGGATTTTGGTGGTCCTGGGGGGCATTTGGGGAGTTTTGGGGGGTCCTGGGGGGCATTTGGGGAGTTTTGGGGGGTCCTGGGGGGCATTTGGGGGGGATTTGGGGGAGATTTGGGGGGTCCTGGCAGGTATTGGGGGGGATTTGGGGGAGATTTGGGGGGTCCTGGCAGGTATTTGGGGGGGATTTGGGGGGTCCCAGGGGCATTTGGGGGGGATTTGGGGGGTCCTGAGGGGTCCCGGGCGGTCCTGATGGGCATTTGGGGGGGATTTGGGGGGTCCTGGGGGGCATTTGGGGGCGATTTGGGGGGGTCCTGGCAGGTATCTGGGGGGGGATTTGGGGGGTCCCAGGGGGATTTGGGGGGTCCTGAGGGGATTTGGGGGAGATTTGGGGAGTCTTGGGGGGATTTGGGGGATCCTGAGGGGTCCCGGGGGGTCCTGGGGGGCATTTGGTGAGGATTTGGGGGGTCCCGGGGGGATTTAGGGGGGATTTGGGGGGTCCCGGGGGGATTTGGGGGATCCTGAGGGGATTTGGGGGAGATTTGGGGGGTCCCGGGGGGATTTGGGGGGTCCTGGGGGGTCCCGGGGGGTCCTGATGGGCATTTGGGGGGGATTTGGGGGGTCCTGGGGGGTCCCGGGGGGGATTTGGGGGGGATTTGGGGGGTCCTGAGGGGATTTGGGGGAGATTTGGGGGGTCCTGGGGGGATTTGGGTGGTCCTAGGGGGCATTTGGGGGGGGGGATTTGGGGGATCCTGAGGGGATTTGGGGGGAATTGGGGAGTCATGGGGGGATTTGGGGGGTCCTGGGGGGCATTTGGGGAGTTTTGGGGGGTCCTGAGGGGCATTTGGGGGATTTGGGGGAGATTTGGGGGGTCTGAGGGGGATTGGGGGATCCTGAGGGGTCCCGGGGGGTCCTGATGGGCATTTGGGGGGGATTTGGGGGGTCCCGGGGGGATTTGGGGGGTCCTGAGGGGTCCCAGGGGGTCCTGATGGGCATTTGGGGGGTCCTGGGGGATTTGGGGGAGATTTGGGGAGTCATGGGGGGATTTGGGTGGTCCTGGGGGGCATTTGGGGGCGATTTGGGGGGTCCTGGCAGATATTTGGGGGGGATTTGGGGGGTCCCAGGGGGATTTGGGGGGTCCTGAGGGGATTTGGGGGAGATTTGGGGGGTCCCGGTGGGATTTGGGGGGTCCTGAGGGGTCCCGGGGGGTCCTGATGGGCATTTGGGGGGGATTTGGGGGGTCCTGGGGGCATTTGGGGGCGATTTGGGGGGTCCTGGCAGGTATCTGGGGGGGATTTGGGGGTCCCAGGGGGATTTGGGGGGTCCTGAGGGGATTTGGGGGAGATTTGGGGGGTCCTGAGGGGATTTGGGGGGTCCTGAGGGGTCCCGGGGGGTCCTGATGGGCATTTGGGGGGGATTTGGGGGGTCCTGGGGGATTTGGGGGGGCCCGGGGGGCATTTGGGGGGTCCTGGGGGGCATTTGGGGAGTTTTGGGGGGTCCTGGGGGGCATTTGGGGGGGATTTGGGGGAGATTTGGGGGGTCCTGGCAGGTATTGGGGGGGATTTGGGGGGGTCCCAGGGGCATTTGGGGGAGGGATTTGGGGGTTCCTGAGGGGAATTTGGAGAGTCCCAGGGGGACTTGGGGGGTCCCAGGGGGATTTGAGGAGGGATTTGGGGGAGATGTGGGGGGATTGGGGGGATTTGGGGGATTTGGGGGGGATTTGGGGGGTCCGAAAGGGGATTTGGGGGATTTGGGGGGGATTTGGGGGTCCCTGAGGGGATTTGGGGGAGATTTGAGGGGTCCCAAGTGGGATTTGGGGGTGAATTGGGGCAATTTGGGGAGAATGTGGGGGGAAATTTGGGGAGAATGTGGGGGGAAATCTGGGGAGAATGTGGGGGGAAATTTGGGGGGATTTTGGGGGAATTTGGGGGGATTTGGGGAGAATTTGGGGAGAATTTGGGGGGAATTTGGGGGGATTTGGGGAGAATTTGGGGGGATTTTGGGGATTTGGGGGTTTTGGGGTCCGGGGGGATTTGGGGACACCCCCGGCCGTGTGTGACCCCTGCGTGACCCCTGTGCCCCGAGGAGAGCCCCCCCCTTACCTGCCAGGGGTGTCACACCTGTGTCACACCTGTGTCACCCTCACCTGTCACACTCACCTGTGTCACACTCACCTGTCACACTCACCTGTGTCACACCTGTGTCACACTCACCTGTGTCACACCTGTCACACCTGTGTCACCTGTGTCACACTCACCTGTGTCACACCTGTCACACCTGTCACACCTGTCACACCTGTGTCACCTGTGTCACACTCACCTGTGTCACACCTGTCACACCTGTGTCACACCTGTGTCACACTCACCTGTGTCACACCTGTCCCAGGACAGCCCCGTTTACCTGTCGGCCATGTCACACCTGTCTCACCTGTCTCACCTGTCCCAGGACAGCCCGGTTTACCTGTCGGCCATGTCACACCTGTCTCACCTGTCTCACCTGTCCCAGGACAGCCCGGTTTACCTGTCGGCCATGTCTCACCTGTCTCACCTGTCTCACCTGTCCCAGGACAGCCTGGTTTACCTGTCGGCCATGTCACACCTGTCTCACCTGTCTCACCTGTCCCAGGACAGCCCGGTTTACCTGTCGGCCATGTCACACCTGTCTCACCTGTCTCACCTGTCCCAGGACAGCCCGGTTTACCTGTCGGCCATGTCGTGCTGCCACCGCCGCGCCGGGCAGCGCCTCCTGCAGGGGGCGCTCTCCAACGGCGGCCTCTACGTGAAGCTGGGCCAGGGGCTGTGCGCCATGGACCACCTGCTGCCACCAGAGGTGACAGCGACACTGCGGCCGCTCGAGGACAGCGCCAGCCCCCGCGGACACCGCGAGGTGACACTGGGGACACTGGGGATACTGGGGATACTGGGGATACTGGGGACACTGGGGACACTGGGATACTGGGGATACTGGGGATACTGGGATTGGGGACATGGGGACATGGACCACCTGCTGCCACCCGAGGTGACAGTGACACTGCGGCCGCTCGAGGACAGCGCCAGCCCCCGGGGACACCGCGAGGTGACACTGGGACATGGGGACATTGGGGACACTGGGATTGGGGACATGGGGACACTGGGGACACTGGGGACACTGGGATTGGGGACATGGGGACATTGGGGACACTGGGATTGGGGACATGGGGACACTGGGGACACTGGGGACACTGGGATTGGGGACATGGGGACATGGGGATACTGGGATTGGGGACACTGGGATTGGGGACACTGGGGACACTGGGATTGGGGACATGGGGACACTGGGGACACTGGGGACACTGGGATTGGGGACATGGGGACATGGACCACCTGCTGCCACCAGAGGTGACAGCGACACTGCGGCCGCTCGAGGACAGCGCCAGCCCCCGGGGACACCGCGAGGTGACACTGGGGACACTGGGAATACTGGGATTGGGGACACTGGGGATACTGGGGACACTGGGGATACTGGGATTGGGGACACTGGGGACACTGGGACACGGGGACACTGCGGACACAGCTGCCCCCCGAGGTGACAGTGACACTGCGGCCGCTCGAGGACAGCGCCAGCCCTGGAGGATTCCCCAGTGTCCCTCACCTGTCCCAAATGTCCCCTCACCTGTCCCTCACCTGTCCCAAATGTCCCCTCACCTGTCCCTCACCTGTCCCTCACCTGTCCCTCCCCTGTCCCTCACCTGTCCCTCACCTGTCTCTCCTGTCCCTCACCTGTCCCTCACCTGTCCCTCACCTGTGCCTCCCCTGTCCCTCCCCTGTCCCTCACCTGTCCCTCACCTGTCTCACCTGTCCCTCACCTGTCCATCCCCTCTCCCTCACCTGTCCCCTCCCCTGTCCCTGCCCTGTCCCTCACCTGTCCCTCACCTGTCCCTCACCTGTCTCTCCTGTCCCTCACCTGTCTCTCCTGTCCCTCACCTGTCCCTCACCTGTCCCTCACCTGTCCCTCACCTGTCTCTCCTGTCCCTCACCTGTCCCTCACCTGTCCCTCACCTGTCCCTCACCTGTCTCACCTGTCCCTCACCTGTCCATCCCCTCTCCCTCACCTGTCCCCTCCCCTGTCCCTGCCCTGTCCCTCACCTGTCCCTCACCTGTCCCTCACCTGTGCCTCCCCTGTCCCTCACCTGTCCCTCACCTGTCCCTCACCTGTCTCTCCTGTCCCTCACCTGTCCCTGCCCTGTCCCTCACCTGTCCCTCACCTGTCCCTCACCTGTCCCTCACCTGCCTCTCACCTGCCTCTCACCTGTCCCTCACCTGTGCCTCACCTGCCCAGGTGGACGAGCTGTTCCTGGAGGATTTCCAGACCACCCCTTCCGGAATGTTCCGCGATTTCGACTACGAGCCCGTGGCTGCCGCCAGCCTGGCCCAGGTGCACCGAGCCACCCTCCCCGACGGGACCCCCGTGGCTGTCAAGGTGTGACACCTGGGGGACACCTGGGGACACCTGGGGACACCTGGGGACACCTGGAGGGACACCTGGAGGGGACACCTGAGACACCTGAGGGGACACCTGGGGGACACCTGGGGACACCTGGGGGACACCTGGGGACACCTGGGATACACCTGGGGACACCTGAGGGACACCTGAGGGACACCTGAGACACCTGAGGGACATCTGGGGGACACCTGGGGACACCTGGGGACACCTGGAGGGGACACCTGAGACACCTGAGGGACACCTGGGGACACCTGGGGGACACCTGGGGGACACCTGGGGACACCTGGGGACACCTGAGGGACCTGGGGACACCTGGGGACACCTGAGGGGGACACCTGGGGTTGGACACCTGGGGACACCTGGGGGACAACTGGGGACACCTGAGGGACACCTGAGACACCTGGGGACACCTGGGGACACCTGGGAGGCACCTGGGGGTCACCTGAGGGGGACACCTGGGGTTGGACACCTGGGGGACACCTGAGGGACACCTGGGGACACCTGAGACACCTGGGGACACCTGGGGACACCTGAGGGACACCTGAGGGACACCTGGGGGACACCTGAGACACCTGGGGGACACCTGGGGTTGGACACCTGGGGGACACCTGAGGGACGGGGCGGGGCCGGCCCCGCCCAGGTGACCCCGCCCCCCCCAGGTGCAGTACCTGGACCTGCGCGATCGCTTCGAGGGCGACATGAGGACCCTGGAGCTGCTGCTGCGCCTGGTGGAGTTCATGCACCCCGACTTCGCCCTGGGCTGGGTGCTGCAGGTGAGCTCACCTGGCCACACCTGGGCACACCTGGGATACAGCCGGGATACACCTGGGCACACCTGGGATACACCTGGGATACACCTGGGCACACCTGGGCACACCTGGGATACACCTGGGCACAGCTGGGGACACCTGGGCACACCTGGCCACACCTGGGCACACCTGGGATACACCTGGGCACACCTGGGATACACCTGGGCACACCTGGGCACACCTGGGCACACCTGGGCACAGCCCTGTCCCACTGCCCTGTGCAGTTCATGCACCCCGACTTCGCCCTGGGCTGGGTGCTGCAGGTGAGCTCACCTGGCCACACCTGGGCACACCTGGGATACACCTGGGCACACCTGGGCACACCTGGGATACACCTGGGCACACCTGGGCACACCTGGGCACACCTGGGCACACCTGGGATACACCTGGGCACACCTGGGCACACCTGGGATACACCTGGGCACACCTGGGTGCACCTGGGCACACCTGGGATACACCTGGGATACACCTGGGCACACCTGGGATACACCTGGGATACACCTGGGCACACCTGGGATACACCTGGGCACACCTGGGCGCACCTGGGATACACCTGGGATACACCTGGGATACACCTGGGCGCACCTGGGATACACCTGGGATACACCTGGGATATACCTGGGCGCACCTGGGATACAGCCAGGATACACCTGGGCACACCTGGGGTACACCTGGGGATATCCACAGGCACACCTGGGCACACCTGGGGATATCCACAGACACACCTGGGCACACCTGGGGATATCTAGACACACCTGGGCACACCTGGGGACACCTGGGATACACCTGGGCACAGCTGGGCACACACCTGGGCACACCTGGGGACAGCTGGGGACAGCTGGGGTACATCTTGGCACACCTGGGCACACACCTGGGCACACCTGGCGCATGCAGTCGTCACCTCCTGGGGACGAACCTGTCACTTTCTGACACACCTGGGGACACGGACCCCACCTGGGGACACACCTGGCCCCCCCGATCCCACCTTGGGACACACCTGTCCCCGGGAGCTGAAGGGGGCAGTGTCACCTGTGTGTCACCTGTGTGTCACCTGTGTGTCACCTGTGTGTCACCGATTGCCACCTGTGTCCCCTGGACTTGAGGGGGACGCTGGCAGTGTCACACCTGTGTCACCTGTGCGTCACTTGTGTGTCACCTGTGTGTCACCTGTGTCCCCTGGACTTGAGGGGGATGCTGGCAGTGTCTCACCTGTCTCACACCTGTGTCACCTGTCTCACCTGTCCCAGGAGCTGAAGGGGACGCTGGCAGTGTCTCACCTGTGTCTCACCTGTCTCACCTGTCTCACCTGTGTCTCACCTGTCTCACCTGTGTCTCACCTGTCTCACCTGTCCCAGGAGCTGAAGGGGACGCTGGCAGTGTCTCACCTGTGTCTCACCTGTGTCTCACCTGTCTCACCTGTCCCAGGAGCTGAAGGGGACGCTGGCAGTGTCTCACCTGTGTCTCACCTGTCTCACCTGTGTCTCACCTGTCTCACCTGTGTCTCACCTGTCTCACCTGTCCCAGGAGCTGAAGGGGACGCTGGCAGTGTCTCACCTGTGTCTCACCTGTGTCTCACCTGTGTCTCACCTGTGTCTCACCTGTCCCAGGAGCTGAAGGGGACACTGGCAGTGTCTCACCTGTGTCACACCTGTGTCTCACCTGTGTCTCACCTGTCCCAGGAGCTGAAGGGGACGCTGGCAGTGTCTCACCTGTGTCTCACCTGTCTCACCTGTCCCAGGAGCTGAAGGGGACGCTGGCAGTGTCTCACCTGTGTCTCACCTGTGTCTCACCTGTCTCACCTGTCCCAGGAGCTGAAGGGGACGCTGGCAGTGTCTCACCTGTGTCTCACCTGTGTCTCACCTGTGTCTCCTGTCTCACCTGTCCCAGGAGCTGAAGGGGACGCTGGCAGTGTCTCACCTGTGTCTCACCTGTGTCTCACCTGTGTCTCACCTGTCTCACCTGTCCCAGGAGCTGAAGGGGACACTGGCAGTGTCTCACCTGTGTCTCACCTGTCTCACCTGTGTCTCACCTGTGTCTCACCTGTGTCTCACCTGTCTCACCTGTCCCAGGAGCTGAAGGGGACGCTGGCAGTGTCTCACCTGTGTCTCACCTGTGTCTCACCTGTCTCACCTGTCCCAGGAGCTGAAGGGGACACTGGCAGTGTCTCACCTGTGTCTCACCTGTCTCACCTGTGTCTCACCTGTCTCACCTGTCCCAGGAGCTGAAGGGGACGCTGGCAGTGTCTCACCTGTGTCTCACCTGTCTCACCTGTGTCTCACCTGTCTCACCTGTCCCAGGAGCTGAAGGGGACGCTGGCAGTGTCTCACCTGTGTCTCACCTGTGTCTCACCTGTCTCACCTGTCCCAGGAGCTGAAGGGGACGCTGGCAGTGTCTCACCTGTGTCTCACCTGTGTCTCACCTGTCTCACCTGTCCCAGGAGCTGAAGGGGACGCTGGCAGTGTCTCACCTGTGTCTCACCTGTGTCTCACCTGTCTCACCTGTCCCAGGAGCTGAAGGGGACGCTGGCAGTGTCTCACCTGTGTCTCACCTGTCTCACCTGTCCCAGGAGCTGAAGGGGACGCTGGCAGTGTCTCACCTGTGTCTCACCTGTGTCTCACCTGTCTCACCTGTCCCAGGAGCTGAAGGGGACACTGGCAGTGTCTCACCTGTGTCTCACCTGTGTCTCACCTGTGTCTCCTGTCTCACCTGTCCCAGGAGCTGAAGGGGACGCTGGCAGTGTCTCACCTGTGTCTCACCTGTGTCTCACCTGTGTCTCACCTGTCTCACCTGTCCCAGGAGCTGAAGGGGACACTGGCAGTGTCTCACCTGTGTCTCACCTGTCTCACCTGTGTCTCACCTGTGTCTCACCTGTGTCTCACCTGTCTCACCTGTCCCAGGAGCTGAAGGGGACGCTGGCAGTGTCTCACCTGTGTCTCACCTGTGTCTCACCTGTCTCACCTGTCCCAGGAGCTGAAGGGGACACTGGCAGTGTCTCACCTGTGTCTCACCTGTCTCACCTGTGTCTCACCTGTCTCACCTGTCCCAGGAGCTGAAGGGGACGCTGGCAGTGTCTCACCTGTGTCTCACCTGTCTCACCTGTGTCTCACCTGTCTCACCTGTCCCAGGAGCTGAAGGGGACGCTGGCAGTGTCTCACCTGTGTCTCACCTGTGTCTCACCTGTCTCACCTGTCCCAGGAGCTGAAGGGGACGCTGGCAGTGTCTCACCTGTGTCTCACCTGTGTCTCACCTGTCTCACCTGTCCCAGGAGCTGAAGGGGACGCTGGCAGTGTCTCACCTGTGTCTCACCTGTGTCTCACCTGTGTCTCACCTGTCCCAGGAGCTGAAGGGGACACTGGCAGTGTCTCACCTGTGTCTCACCTGTGTCTCACCTGTCCCAGGAGCTGAAGGGGACACTGGCAGTGTCTCACCTGTGTCTCACCTGTGTCTCACCTGTCCCAGGAGCTGAAGGGGACGCTGGCAGTGTCTCACCTGTGTCTCACCTGTCTCACCTGTCCCAGGAGCTGAAGGGGACGCTGGCAGTGTCTCACCTGTGTCTCACCTGTGTCTCACCTGTCTCACCTGTCCCAGGAGCTGAAGGGGACGCTGGCAGTGTCTCACCTGTGTCTCACCTGTGTCTCACCTGTCTCACCTGTCCCAGGAGCTGAAGGGGACGCTGGCAGTGTCTCACCTGTGTCTCACCTGTGTCTCACCTGTGTCTCACCTGTCTCACCTGTGTCTCACCTGTCTCACCTGTCCCAGGAGCTGAAGGGGACGCTGGCGCTGGAGCTGGATTTCGAGAACGAGGCGCGGAACTCGGAGCGCTGCGGGCGGGACCTGGGACACCTGCGGGGGGTGACGGTGCCACGCGTGCACTGGGGACACTGCAGCAAGGTGGGCACACCTGGGCACACCTGGGCACACCTGGGGACACACCTGGGACACACCTGGGACACCTGCGGGGGGTGACGGTGCCACGCGTGCACTGGGGACACTGCAGCAAGGTGGGCACACCTGGGCACAGGTGAGACACACCTGGGGACACATGGGACACACCTGGGCACACCTGGGACACACCTGGGGACACCTGGATACACCTGGGACACACCTGGGGACACCTCTGGGTACACCTGGGGACACACCTGGGGACACCTGGGACACACCTGGGGACACCTGGGGACACCTGGATACAGCTGGAGACACCTGAGATACACCTGGAACACACCTGGGGACACCTGGGACACACCTGGGGACACCTCTGGGTACACCTGGGGATAGGTGGGGATAGGTGGAACACACATTGGGGACACACCCGGGGACACCTGGAACACACCTGGGGACACCTGGGACACACCTGGGACACACCTGGGACACACCTGGGGACACACCTGGGGACACATCTGGGGACACATCTGGGGACACACCTGGGAACACCCCTGGGAACACCTGGGCACACCTGGGCACACCTGGGCACACCTGGGGACACATCTGGGGACACATCTGGGAACACACCTGGGAACACCTGGGCACACCTGGGGACACACCTGGGACACCTGGGACACACCTGGGGACACCTGGAACACACCTGGGACACACCTGGGACACACCTGGGGACAAGGGACGCTGGGGACAGCAGGGACAGGCAGGTTGGGGACAGGGGACAGGAGGAGCTGGCGGTGGCAGCGGGAGGTGACAGGGCTGGGCTGGGCCAGGTGTGCCCTGAAATGACGTCACCGTGTCCCCTGTCCCTGTCCCATTGTCCCCTCCCTGTCTTTTTTGTCCCCTCTGTCCCCTCCCTGTCCCCTCTGTCCCGTTGTCCCCTCTCTGTCCCTGTCCCCTCTGTCCCCTCCCTGTCCCCTCTGTCCCGTTGTCCCCTCCCTGTCTTTTTTGTCCCCTCTGTCCCCTCCCTGTCCCCTCTGTCCCGTTGTCCCCTCCCTGTCCCCTCCATGTCCCCTCTCTGTCTCTGTCCCTTGTCCCCTCCTTGTTGCTGTCCCCTCTGTCCCCTCCATGTCCCCACTGTCCTCGGTGTCCCGTCCATGTCCCCATTGTCCCCTCCATGTCCCCGTTGTTCTCTCTGTCCCCTCTGTCCCCGTTGTCCCCTGTGTCCCCTCTCTGTCCCCGTTGTCCCCGTTGTCCCCTGTGTGTCCCCATTGTCCCCTCTGTCCCCGTTGTCCCCATTGTCCCCGGTGTGTCCCCATTGTCCCCGGTGTGTCCCCATTGTCCCCTGTGTGTTCCCTGTGTGTCCCCGTTGTCCCCTCTCTGTCCCCGTTGTCCCCTGTGTGTCCCCATTGTCCCCTCTCTGTCCCCTCTGTCCCCTGTGTCCCCGGTGTGTCCCCTGTGTGTCCCCTGTGTGTCCCCATTGTCCCCTGTGTCCCCGTTGTCCCCGTTGTCCCCTGCAGCGGGTGCTGACGGCCGATTTCTGCGAGGGCTGTAAGATCACCAACCTCGAGGGGATCCGGGCGCTGGGCCTGGGGCTGCGAGACGTCAGTGCGGGGGTCCCGGGGGGGATTTGGGGGGTCCCCAGGGGGGTTTGGGGGTCCCCAAAGGGATTTGTGGGGTCCCCAGGGGGGTCCCGGGTGTCCCTGTCCCCTCCTGCCTTGGGGACAAACGTCCAAGGGGATTTGGGAGCTGGGGGTCTGAGATCTCAGTCTGGGGGTCCCGAGGTGGTTTGGGGGGAGTTGGGGGGTCCCCAAAGGGATTTGGGGGGTCCTGGGGGGATTTGGGGGTCCCCAGGGGGGTCCCGGGTGTCCCCAGGGGGGTCTCAGATGTCCCTGTCCCCTCCTGCCTTGGGGACAAACGTCCAAGGGGATTTGGGGGCTGGGGGTCTGAGATCTCAGTCTGGGGGTCCCGAGGTGGTTTGGGGGGATTTGGGGGGTCCCCAAAGGGATTTGGGGTGTCCTGGGGGGATTTGGGGGGTCCCCAGGGGGTCCCGGGTGTCCCCAGGGGGGTCTCGGGTGTCCCTGTCCCCTCCTGCCTTGGGGACAAACGTCCAAGGGGATTTGGGAGCTCGGGGTCCGTGGTCTCTATTTGGGGGTCCCAAAGGGTTTGGGGGGATTTGGGGGATCCCCAAAGGGATTTGGGGGGTCCTGGGGGGATTTGGGGGTCCCCAGGGGGGTCCCGGGTGTCCCCAGGGGGGTCTCGGGTGTCCCTGTCCCCTCCTGCCTTGGGGACAAACGTCCAAGGGGATTTGGGAGCTCGGGGTCCATGGTCTCGATCTGGGGGTCCCGGAGGGTTTGGGGAGATTTGGGGGGGTCCTGGGGGGATTTGGGGGGTCCCCAGGGGGATTTGGGGGGTCCCCAGGGGGGTCTCGGGTGTCCCCAAGGGGGTCCCGGGTGTCCCCAGGGGGGTCTCAGATGTCCCTGTCCCCTCCTGCCTTGGGGACAAATTTGGGAGCTCGGGGTCCATGGTCTCGATTTGGGGGTCCTGGGGAATTTTGGGGGGATTTGGGGGGTCCCCAGGGGGATTTCGGGGGTCCCCAAAGGGATTTGGGGGGAACCTGGGAGTCCCCAGGGGGTCCCGGGTGTCCCCAAGGGGGTCCCGGGTGTCCCCAGGGGGGTCTCGGGTGTCCCTGTCCCCTCCTGCCTTGGGGACAAACGTCCGAGGGGATTTGGGAGCTCAGGGTCCGTGGTCTCGATTTGGGGGTCCCGGAGGGTTTGGGGGGATTTGGGGGGTCCCCAAAGGGATTTGGGGGGGTCCCGGGGGGATTTGGGGGTCCCCAGGGGGGGTCCCAGGTGTCCCCAGGGGCGTCTCAGGTGTCCCTGTCCCCTCCTGCCTTGGGGACAAACGTCCAAGGGGATTTGGGAGCTGGGGGTCTGAGATCTCAGTCTGGGGGTCCCGAGGTGGTTTGGGGGGATTTGCGGGGTCCCCAAAGGGATTTGGGGGGTCCTGGGGGGATTTGTGGGGTCCCCAGGGGGTCCCGGGTGTCCCCAGGGGGGTCTCAGATGTCCCTGTCCCCTCCTGCCTTGGGGACAAATTTGGGAGCTCGGGGTCCATGGTCTCGATTTGGGGGTCCTGGGGAATTTTGGGGGGATTTGGGGGGTCCCCAGGGGGATTTTGGGGGATCCCCAAAGGGATTTGTGGGGTCCCCAGGGGGTCCCGGGTGTCCCCAGGGGGGTCTCGGGTGTCCCTGTCCCCTCCTGCCTTAGGGACAAACGTCCAAAGGGATTTGGGAGCTCGGGGTCCATGGTCTCGATTTGGGGGTCCCAGAGGGTTTGGGGAGATTTGGGGGGTCCTGGGGGGATTTGGGGGGTCCCCAGGGGGATTTGGGGGGTCCCCAGGGGGGTCTCGGGTGTCCCCAAGGGGGTCCCGGGTGTCCCCAGGGGGGTCTCAGGTGTCCCTGTCCCCTCCTGCCTTGGGGACAAACGTCCGAGGGGATTTGGGAGCTGGGGCTGGGAATCTGTGATCTCAATTTGGGGGTCCCGCGGGGCTTTTGGGGGATCCTGAGGGATTTTTGGGGTCCCTGAACCCCCAAAACTCCCCAGACCGCAGAGAAGCTGATCCAGGGGGGTTTAGGGGATTTTTGGGGTGAATTTTGGGATTTTTGGGGTCCCCCTGAACCCCCAAACCCCCCAGATCGTAGAGAAGCTGATCCAGGGGGGTTTAGGGGATTTTTGGGGTGAATTTTGGGGTTTTTGGGGTCCCCCTGAACCCCCAAACCCCCCAGATCGTAGAGAAGCTGATCCAGGGGGGTTTAGGGGATTTTTGGGGTGAATTTTGGGGTTTTTGGGGTCCCCCTGAACCCCCAAACCCCCCAGATCGTAGAGAAGCTGATCCAGGGGGGTTTAGGGGATTTTTGGGGTGAATTTGGGGGTTTTTGGGGTCCCCCTGAACCCCCAAACCCCCCCAGACCGCAGAGAAGCTGATCCAGGGGGGTTTAGGGGATTTTTGGGGTGAATTTTGGGGTTTTTGGGGTCCCCCTGAACCCCCAAACCCCCCAGATCGCAGAGAAGCTGATCCAGGGGGGTTTAGGGGATTTTTGGGGTGAATTTTGGGGTTTTGGGGGTCCCCCTGAACCCCCAAAATCCCCCAGACCGCAGAGAAGCTGATCCAGGTGTTCGCCGAGCAGATTTTCTACACCGGGTTCATCCACGCGGATCCGCACCCCGGGAACGGTACGGACACCCCAAAATCGGGGGACACCCCAAAATCGGGGGACACCCCAAAATCGGGGGCGCCCCAAAATTTGGGGGGGATGCCAAAATTGGGGGGCGACCCCAAAACCGAGAGGGACCCTAAAACCATGAAGGGACCGCAAAACCACAGGGGGAAAGTCCCAAAATTGGGTGGGGGACCCCAAAACTGGGAAGGGAGACCCCAAAACTCGGAAGGGGGACCCCAAAAATGGGTGGGGGACCCCAAAACTCGGAAGGGGACCCCAAAATTGGGTGGGGGACCCCAAAACTGGGAAGGGAGACCCCAAAACTCGGAAGGGGGACCCCAAAATTGGGTGGGGGACCCCAAAACTGGGACGGGGACCCCAAAAATGGGTGGGGGACCCCAAAACTGGGAAGGGAGACCCCAAAACTGGGAAGGGGACCCCAAAAATGGGTGGGGGACCCCAAAACTGGGAAGGGAGACCCCAAAACTGGGAAGGGGGACCCCAAAACTGGAAAGGGGGGCCCCAAAAATGCGTGGGGGACCCCAAAACTGGGAAGGGGGCCCCAAAAATGGGTGGGGGACCCCAAAACTGGAGGGACAATCCCAAAACTGGGAGGGGGAAATCCTAAAACTGGGAAGGGAACCCCAAAACCGGGAAGGGGACCCCAAAACTGAGTGGGGGACCCCAAAAAATGAGACGGGAGGGTCCCCCAAAAATGGGGGATTCCCGAAATAGGGTGAGGGTCCCCCAAAAACCGGGGGGGGGGTCCCCCAAAACAGGGCAACCCCCCAAAAAACGGATCCCAAAAAAACCAGGGGGATCCCAAAAGAGAGGGGTGCCCCCAAAGAAAAGGGAGGAAAACCCCCAAAAATGACAAGGGGGGGGGTCCCCCAAAAAGGGGAGGGGTTCCCGAAATTGGGTGGGGGTCCCCCCAAAAGGAGGGGGTCCCCCAGAATTCCCTCCCGGCAGTGCTGGTGCGGCGCGGCCCCGACGGGCGGGCGCAGCTGGTGCTGCTGGACCACGGCCTGTACGAGAGCCTGAGCGAGAGGTGAGCGCCCCAAAACTGACCGGGGGGACCCCGAAACTGAACAGGGACCCCGAAACTGACCGGGGACCCCGAAACTGAGCCGGGACCCCAAAACTGACCGGGGACCCCGAAACTGAGCCGGGACCCCAAAACTGACCGGGGGGACCCCGAAACTGAGCCGGGACCCCGAAACTGACCGGGGACCCCGAAACTGAGCCGGGACCCCAAAACTGACCGGGGGGACCCCGAAACTGACGGAGGGCACCCCGAAACTGAACAGGGACCCCGAAACTGACCGGGGGGCACCCCGAAACTGAGCCGGGACCCCGAAACTGAGCAGGGACCCCGAAACTGAGCAGGGACCCCAAAACTGACCGGGGGGACCCCGAAACTGACGGAGGGCACCCCGAAACTGAACAGGGACCCCAAAACTGACCGGGGGGACCCCGAAACTGAACAGGGACCCCAAAACTGACCGGGGGGACCCCGAAACTGACGGGGGGCACCCCGAAACTGAGCAGGGACCCCGAAACTGACCGGGGACCCCGAAACTGAGCAGGGACCCCAAAACTGCCCCGGGGGGACCCCGAAACTGAGCAGGGACCCCGAAACTGACCGGGGGGCACCCCGAAACTGAGCAGGGACCCCGAAACTGAGCCGGGACCCCGAAACTGACCGGGGACCCCGAAACTGAACCGGGACCCCGAAACTGACCGGCGGGCACCCCGAAACTGAGCAGGGACCCCAAAACTGAGCCGGGACGCCGAAACTGACCGGGGGACCCCGAAACTGAGCCGGGACCCCGAAACTGAGCAGGGACCCCGAAACTGACCGGGGGGCACCCCGAAACTGGCCAGGGACCCCAAAACTGCCCCGGGGGGACCCCGAAACTGAGCCGGGACCCCGAAACTGAGCAGGGACCCCGAAACTGACCAGGGCACCCCAAAACTGAACAGGGACCCCGAAACTGAGCCGGGACCCCGAAACTGACCGGGGGGACCCCGAAACTGAACAGGGACCCCGAAACTGGCCAGGGACCCCAAAACTGCCCGGGGACCCCGAAATTGAGCCAGGACCCCGAAACTGAGCTGGGACCCCGAAACTGAGCCGGGACCCCAAAACTGAGCAGGGACCCCAAAACTGAGCAGGGACCCCGAAACTGCCCCGGGGGGACCCCGAAACTGAGCAGGGACCCCAAAACTGACCGGGGGGCACCCCGAAACTGAGCCGGGACCCCGAAACTGAGCAGGGACCCCGAAACTGAGCTGGGACCCCAAAACTGCCCCGGGGGACCCCGAAACTGGCCAGGGACCCCAAAACTGAGCAGGGACCCCAAAACTGACCTGGGACCCCAAAACTGACCAGGGACCCCAAAACTGGCCTGGGGGGACCCCAAAACTGTCCTGGGACCCCAAAACTGAGCAGGGACCCCAAAACTGCCCCGGGGGACCCCGAAACTGGCCAGGGACCCCAAAACTGAGCAGGGACCCCAAAACTGACCTGGGACCCCAAAACTGACCAGGGACCCCAAAAATGGCCTGGGGGGACCCCAAAACTGAGCTGGGACCCCAAAACTGTCCTGGGACCCCAAAACTGACCAGGGACCCCAAAACTGCCCCGGGCACCCCGAAACTGCCCAGGGGTACCCCAAAACTGCAAGGGAAATCCCAAAACTGGGAGGGAAACCCCATAATTCCCTGGGGGGACCCCAAAATCGCCTGGGGAACCCCAAAACCCTCGAAGGGACCCCAAATATGGGGGGAAGCCCAAAAGTGCCCGAGGGGGAGCCCAAAACTGGGGGGGGGGACCCCAAAACCACGGAGGGAACCCAAAATCGCTGGGGGGACCCCAAACCCCCTGAGGGGACCCCAAAATCCCAGGGGGGACCCCAAAACTGGGGAAAATCCCCAAACCCCTGACGGGGGGGTCCCCAAAATGAGGGGGATCCCCAAAACCCTCGGGGGAACCCCAAAACCCTTGGGGGAACCCCAAAACGGGGGGGGGGGAATTCCTAAAACTGGGGGGGGACCCCAAAATCCGAGAGGGGGCCCAAAACCCCTTGGGGGGGGGGGGGGGGTCCCCAAAATGAAGGGGGAAGTCCCAAAACTGGGGGGAAAACCCCAAAACCCCAAAACCAGGGAGGAAATCCTCAAATCCAAGGGGATCCCAAAATCCGGGTGAGGGGGTCCCCAAATCTGGGGGGGTCCCCAAAACCCTTGGGGGGACCCCAAAAACCGTCGGGGGGGACCCCAAAACGCGGTGCCCCCCCCCCCCCCCCCAGGGACCGGCTGGCGCTGTGCGGGCTCTGGAGAGCGATCGTGCTGCGGGACCGCGACGGCATGAGGGAGCGGGCGGCCGAACTGGGGGTGCAGGGTGAGACACCCCAAAAACAGACCCCAAAATAGCCCTGAGGGACCCCAAAAACAGACCCCAAAATAGCCCTGAGGGACCCCAAAACCAGACCCCAAAATAGCCCAGAGGGACCCCAAAAACAGACCCCAAAATAGCCCTGAGGGACCCCAAAAACAGACCCCAAAATAGCCCAGAGGGACTCCAAAAACAGACCCCAAAATAGCCCTGAGGGAGCGGGCGGCCGAACTGGGGGTGCAGGGTGAGACACCCCAAAAACAGACCCCAAAATAGCCCTGAGGGACCCCAAAAACGGACCCCAAAATAACCCTGAGGGACCCCAAAATGGGACCCCAAAATAGCCCTGAGGGACCCCAAAAATGGACCCCAAAATAACCCTGAGGGACCCCAAAAATGGACCCCAAAAGAGCCCCGAGTGACCCCAAAATAGCCCTGAGTGACCCCAAAATAGCCCAGAGGGACCCCGAAAACAGACCCCAAAATAGCCCCGAGGGACCCCAAAATAACCCAGAGAGACCCTAAAATGGGACCCCAAAAACAGACCCCAAAATAGCCCTGAGGGAGCGGGCAGCCGAACTGGGGGTGCAGGGTGAGACACCCCAAAAACGGACCCCAAAATAGCCCCGAGTGACCCCAAAAACGGACCCCAAAATAGCCCAGAGGGACCCCAAAACCAGACCCCAGAATAGCCCAGAGGGACCCCAAAAATGGGACCCCAAAATAGCCCTGAGGGAGCGGGCAGCCGAACTGGGGTTGCAGGGTGAGACACCCCAAAAACAGAGCCCAAAATAGCCCAGAGGGACCCCAAAAATGGACCCCAAAAACAGACCCCAAAATAGCCCTGAGGGAGCGGGCAGCCGAACTGGGGGTGCAGGGTGAGACACCCCAAAAACGGAGCCCAAAATAGCCCCGAGGGACCCCAAAAACGGACCCCAAAAACAGACCCCAAAATAGCCCTGAGGGACCCCAAAATAGCCCAGAGGGACCCCAAAAACGGACCCCAAAAACAGACCCCAAAATAGCCCTGAGGGAGCGGGCGGCCGAACTGGGGGTGCAGGGTGAGACACCCCAAAAACGGACCCCAAAATAGCCCCGAGTGACCCCAAAAACGGACCCCAAAATAGCCCAGAGGGACCCCAAAAACAGACCCCAGAATAGCCCAGAGGGACCCCAAAAATGGGACCCCAAAATAACCCTGAGGGACCCCAAAATGGGACCGCAAAATAACCCTGAGGGACCCCAAAAATGGACCCCAAAATAGCCCTGAGGGACCCCAAAATGGGACCCCAAAATAGCCCTGAGGGACCCTAAAAATGGACCCCAAAATAGCCCTGAGGGACCCCAAAAACAGACCCCAAAATAGCCCTGAGGGACCCCAAAATGGGACCCCAAAATAACCCTGAGGGACCCCAAATATGGACCCCAAAAATAGACCCCAAAATAGCCCTGAGAGACCCCAAAAATGGACCCCAAAATAGCCCAGAGGGACCCCAAAAACGGACCCCAAAATAGCCCAGAGGGACCCCAAAAACGGACCCCAAAATAGCCCAGAGGGACCCCAAAAACAGACCCCAAAATAGCCCTGAGAGACCCCAAAAACAGACCCCAAAATAGCCCAGAGGGACCCCAAAAATGGACCCCAAAAGAGCCCCGAGTGACCCCAAAATAGCCCAGAGGGACCCCGAAAACAGACCCCAAAATAGCCCCGAGGGACCCCAAAATAACCCAGAGAGACCCTAAAATGGGACCCCAAAAACAGACCCGAAAATAGCCCTGAGGGAGCGGGCAGCCGAACTGGGGGTGCAGGGTGAGACACCCCAAAAACGGAGCCCAAAATAGCCCCGAGAGACCCCAAAAATGGACCCCAAAATAGCCCCGAGTGACCCCAAAAACGGACCCCAAAATAGCCCAGAGGGACCCCAAAAACAGACCCCAGAATAGCCCAGAGGGACCCCAAAAATGGGACCCCAAAATAGCCCTGAGGGAGCGGGCAGCCGAACTGGGGTTGCAGGGTGAGACACCCCAAAAACAGAGCCCAAAATAGCCCCGAGGGACCCCAAAAACGGACCCCAAAATAACCCTGAGTGACCCCAAAATAACCCTGAGGGACCGCAAAAACAGACCCCAAAAACAGACCCCAAAATAGCCCCGAGGGACCCCAAAAACAGACCCCAAAATAGCCCTGAGGGACCCCAAAATGGGACCCCAAAATAACCCCGAGGGACCCCAAAAATGGACCCCAAAATAACCCTGAGGGACCCCAAAAATGGACCCCAAAATAACCCTGAGGGACCCCAAATTGGGACCCCAAAATAACCCTGAGGGACCCCAAAAATGGACCCCAAAATAGCCCTGAGGGACCCCAAAAATGGACCCCAAAATAGCCCTGAGGGACCCCAAAAACAGACCCCAAAATAGCCCCGAGGGACCCCAAAAATGGACCCCAAAATAGCCCTGAGGGACCCCAAAATGGGACCCCAAAATAACCCTGAGGGACCCCAAAAATGGACCCCAAAATAACCCTGAGGGACCCCAAATTGGGACCCCAAAATAGCCCTGAGGGACCCCAAAATCGGACCCCAAAATAGCCCTGAGGGACCCCAAATTGGGACCCCAAAATAGCCCTGAGGGACCCCAAAATCGGACCCCAAAATAACCCTGAGGGACCCCAAATTGGGACCCCAAAATAGCCCTGAGGGACCCCAAATTGGGACCCCAAAATAGCCCTGAGGGACCCCAAAATGGGACCCCAAAATAACCCTGAGGGACCCCAAAAATGGACCCCAAAATAGCCCTGAGGGACCCCAAAATGGGACCCCAAAATAACCCTGAGGGACCCCAAAAACGGACCCCAAAATAGCCCAGAGGGACCCCAAAAACGGACCCCAAAATAGCCCAGAGGGACCCCAAAAACAGACCCCAGAATAGCCCAGAGGGACCCCAAAAACAGACCCCAAAATAGCCCTGAGGGAGCGGGCAGCCGAACTGGGGGTGCAGGGTGAGACACCCCAAAAACAGAGCCCAAAATAGCCCCGAGGGACCCCAAAAACAGACCCCAAAATAGCCCAGAGGGACCCCAAAACCAGACCCCAGAATAGCCCAGAGGGACCCCAAAAATGGGACCCCAAAATAGCCCTGAGGGAGCGGGCAGCCGAACTGGGGTTGCAGGGTGAGACACCCCAAAAACAGAGCCCAAAATAGCCCAGAGGGACCCCAAAAACGGACCCCAAAATAGCCCTGAGGGACCCCAAAAATGGACCCCAAAAACAGACCCCAAAATAGCCCTGAGGGAGCGGGCAGCCGAACTGGGGGTGCAGGGTGAGACACCCCAAAAACGGAGCCCAAAATAGCCCCGAGGGACCCCAAAATAGCCCAGAGGGACCCCAAAAACGGACCCCAAAAACAGACCCCAAAATAGCCCCGAGTGACCCCAAAAACGGACCCCAAAATAGCCCAGAGGGACCCCAAAAACGGACCCCAAAATAGCCCAGAGGGACCCCAAAAACAGACCCCAAAATAGCCCCGAGTGACCCCAAAAACGGACCCCAAAATAGCCCAGAGGGACCCCAAAACGGACCCCAAAATAGCCCAGAGGGACCCCAAAAACAGACCCCAAAATAGCCCTGAGAGACCCCAAAAACAGACCCCAAAATAGCCCAGAGGGACCCCAAAAATGGACCCCAAAAGAGCCCCGAGTGACCCCAAAATAGCCCAGAGGGACCCCGAAAACAGACCCCAAAATAGCCCCGAGGGACCCCAAAATAACCCAGAGAGACCCTAAAATGGGACCCCAAAAACAGACCCCAAAATAGCCCTGAGGGAGCGGGCAGCCGAACTGGGGGTGCAGGGTGAGACACCCCAAAAACGGAGCCCAAAATAGCCCAGAGGGACCCCAAAAACGGACCCCAAAAACAGACCCCAAAATAGCCCCGAGGGACCCCAAAATAGCCCAGAGGGACCCCAAAAACGGACCCCAAAAACAGACCCCAAAATAGCCCTGAGGGAGCGGGCGGCCGAACTGGGGGTGCAGGGTGAGACACCCCAAAAACGGACCCCAAAATAGCCCCGAGGGACCCCAAAAACGGACCCCAAAAACAGACCCCAAAATAGCCCTGAGGGACCCCAAAATAGCCCAGAGGGACCCCAAAAACGGACCCCAAAAACAGACCCCAAAATAGCCCTGAGGGAGCGGGCGGCCGAACTGGGGGTGCAGGGTGAGACACCCCAAAAACGGAGCCCAAAATAGCCCCGAGTGACCCCAAAAACGGACCCCAAAATAGCCCAGAGGGACCCCAAAAACAGACCCCAGAATAGCCCAGAGGGACCCCAAAAACAGACCCCAGAATAGCCCAGAGGGACCCCAAAAATGGGACCCCAAAATAACCCTGAGGGACCCCAAAATGGGACCGCAAAATAACCCTGAGGGACCCCAAAATGGGACCCCAAAATAACCCTGAGGGACCCCAAAAATGGACCCCAAAATAGCCCTGAGGGACCCCAAAATGGGACCCCAAAATAGCCCTGAGGGACCCTAAAAATGGACCCCAAAATAGCCCTGAGGGACCCCAAAAACAGACCCCAAAATAGCCCCGAGGGACCCCAAAAACAGACCCCAAAATAGCCCTGAGGGACCCCAAAATGGGACCCCAAAATAACCCCGAGGGACCCCAAAAATGGACCCCAAAATAACCCTGAGGGACCCCAAAAATGGACCCCAAAATAACCCTGAGGGACCCCAAATTGGGACCCCAAAATAGCCCTGAGGGACCCCAAAATCGGACCCCAAAATAACCCTGAGGGACCCCAAATTGGGACCCCAAAATAGCCCTGAGGGACCCCAAATTGGGACCCCAAAATAACCCTGAGGGACCCCAAAAACGGACCCCAAAATAGCCCAGAGGGACCCCAAAAATGGACCCCAAAATAACCCTGAGGGACCCCAAAATGGGACCCCAAAATAACCCTGAGGGACCCCAAAAACGGACCCCAAAATAGCCCAGAGGGACCCCAAAAATGGACCCCAAAATAACCCTGAGGGACCCCAAAATGGGACCCCAAAATAACCCTGAGGGACCCCAAAAATGGACCCCAAAATAGCCCTGAGGGACCCCAAAATGGGACCCCAAAATAGCCCTGAGGGACCCCAAATTGGGACCCCAAAATAACCCTGAGGGACCCCAAAAACGGACCCCAAAATAGCCCTGAGGGACCCCAAAATGGGACCCCAAAATAACCCTGAGGGACCCCAAAAATGGACCCCAAAATAGCCCTGAGGGACCCCAAAATGGGACCCCAAAATAGCCCTGAGGGACCCCAAAAATGGACCCCAAAATAGCCCTGAGGGACCCCAAAAACAGACCCCAAAATAGCCCCGAGGGACCCCAAAAACAGACCCCAAAATAGCCCTGAGGGACCCCAAAATGGGACCCCAAAATAACCCCGAGGGACCCCAAAAATGGACCCCAAAATAACCCTGAGGGACCCCAAAAATGGACCCCAAAATAACCCTGAGGGACCCCAAATTGGGACCCCAAAATAGCCCTGAGGGACCCCAAAATCGGACCCCAAAATAACCCTGAGGGACCCCAAATTGGGACCCCAAAATAGCCCTGAGGGACCCCAAATTGGGACCCCAAAATAACCCTGAGGGACCCCAAAAACGGACCCCAAAATAGCCCAGAGGGACCCCAAAAATGGACCCCAAAATAACCCTGAGGGACCCCAAAATGGGACCCCAAAATAACCCTGAGGGACCCCAAAAACGGACCCCAAAATAGCCCAGAGGGACCCCAAAAATGGACCCCAAAATAACCCTGAGGGACCCCAAAATGGGACCCCAAAATAACCCTGAGGGACCCCAAAAATGGACCCCAAAATAGCCCTGAGGGACCCCAAAATGGGACCCCAAAATAGCCCTGAGGGACCCCAAAATCGGACCCCAAAATAACCCTGAGGGACCCCAAAAACGGACCCCAAAATAGCCCTGAGGGACCCCAAAATGGGACCCCAAAATAACCCTGAGGGACCCCAAATTGGGACCCCAAAATAGCCCTGAGGGACCCCAAATTGGGACCCCAAAATAACCCTGAGGGACCCCAAAAACAGACCCCAAAATAGCCCTGAGGGAGCGGGCAGCCGAACTGGGGGTGCAGGGTGAGACACCCCAAAAACAGACCCCAAAATAGCCCCGAGGGACCCCAAAAACAGACCCCAAAAACAGACCCCAAAATAGCCCTGAGGGACCCCAAAAACGGACCCCAAAATAACCCTGAGGGACCCCAAATTGGGACCCCAAAATAGCCCCGAGGGACCCCAAAATAGCCCTGAGGGCCCCCAGAAATGGACCCCAAAAACAGACCCCAAAAAAAACCTGAGGGACGCCAAAAGGGGACCCCAAAATAACCCAGAGGGACCCTAAAAATGGGGGTGAGGGGGACCCCAAAACCTGGGCTAGGGAATCCTAGAGATGGGGGGGAGGCACCCCAAAAATCCAGGAGGGGACCCCAAAATTCGGAGAGGGTGGGGGTGGCGCTTGGGGGTGCGGGGTGGGACCCCAAAAATGGGGGAGGGGACCCCAAAAAAAGGGGGGAGAGGGGGGGACCCCAAAAATGGACGGGGGGGACCCCAAGAATGGGGGAGGAGGAGCCTAAAAACGGGAGAGGGGACCCCAAAATTGGGGGGGGGTCACGTGGGGACACCTGGAGTCACCTGGAGTCACCTGGAGTCACCTGGGGGCACCTGGGGACACCTGGGGTTACCTGGGGACACCTGGGGACACCTGGGGACACCTGGGGACACCTGGGGGCACCTGGGGTTACCTGGGGGCACCTGGGGACACCTGGAGTCACCTGGAGTCACCTGGAGTCACCTGGGGGCACCTGGGGACACCTGGGGTTACCTGGGGGCACCTGGGGACACCTGGAGTCACCTGGGGACACCTGGGGACACCTGGGGACACCTGGGGGCACCTGGGGTTACCTGGGGGTACCTGGGATCACCTGGGGGACACCTGAGGGGCACCTGGGGGTACCTGGGGACACCTGGGGGCACCTGGGGTTACCTGGGAGGTACCTGGGATCACCTGGGGTTACCTGAGGGGCACCTGGGGGTACTTGGGGACACCTGGGGGGCACCTCAAGGTAGCCGGGGTTACCTGGGGACACCTGGAGTCACCTGAGGGGCACCTGGGGTCACCTGGGGACACCTGGGGGGCACCTGGGGTTACCTGGAGGGCACCTGGGGGACACCTGAGGGACACCTGGGGTCTCCTGGGGTCACCTGGGGGGCACCTGGGGTTACCTGGGGGGCACCTGGGGGCACCTGGGGTTACCTGGGGGCACCTGGGGGGCACCTGGGGACACCTGGGAGGTACTTGGGGGGTACCTGGGATCACCTGAGGGGGTACCTGGGGGTACCTAGGGACACCTGGGAGGTACCTGGGATCACCTGGAGACTTCTGGGGGTACCTGGGGTCACCTGAGGGGCACCTGGGGACACCTGGGGTTACCTGGGGTCACCTGGGAGGCAGCTGAGGTTACCTGGAGATTACTTGGGGGTTACCTGAGCTTACCGGGGGTTACCTGGCATCACCTGAGTGTTACCTGGGGATACCTGGGGGTCACCTGGGGCTTACCTGAGTGTTACCTGTCCCCCCCCCCCCCCCCCCCCCAGACTACTTCCTGTTCTCCGAGATGCTGATGCAGCGCCCCCTGGGCCGCCACTCGCGGCTGCTGGGCGCACCTGAGGCACACCTGGGCGCACCTGAGGCTCACCTGGGCGCACCTGAAGCACACCTGGACCAGCAGGGAGCTCACCTGGGCCAGCAGGGAGCTCACCTGGAGTCTCAAGGAGCTCACCTGGAGTCCCAAGGAGCTCACCTGGAGCCGCGAGGAGCTCACCTGGGCCTGCGGGGAGCTCACCTGGGCGCACCTGAGGGTCACCTGAGCGCGGAGGAGCGGGGCTACATGCAGAGCATGGCGGCGCGGCGCTTCCCGCAGGTGCTGCAGGTGCTGCGGGCGCTGCCCCGCCCCATGCTGCTCGTGTTCCGCAACATCAACACGGTCAGGAGTGTCCACGGGGCGCTGGGCGCACCTGCGGACAGGTACGGCATCATGGCCCGCAGGTGAGACACCGCCCAGTGTGTGTGTGTGTGAGAGACAGGTGTGTGTGTGAGACAGGTGTGTGTGTGACAGGTGTGTGTGTGACAGGTGTGTGTGTGTGTGACAGGTGTGTGTGTGACAGGTGTGTGTGAGACAGGTGTGTGTGTGTGACAGGTGTGTGTGTGTGAGACAGGTGTGTGTGTGTGACAGGTGTGTGTGTGACAGGTGTGTGTGTGACAGGTGTGTGTGTGACAGGTGTGTGTGTGTGACAGGTGTGAGACAGGTGTGTGTGTGTGACAGGTGTGTGTGTGTGTGACAGGTGTGTGTGTGTGTGACAGGTGTGTGTGTGTGTGACAGGTGTGTGTGTGACAGGTGTGTGTGTGTGTGACAGGTGTGTGTGAGACAGGTGTGTGTGTGACAGGTGTGTGTGTGAGACAGGTGTGTGTGTGACAGGTGTGTGTGTGTGTGACAGGTGTGTGTGTGTGACAGGTGTGTGTGTGACAGGTGTGTGTGTGTGTGACAGGTGTGTGTGTGTGACAGGTGTGTGTGTGTGACAGGTGTGTGTGAGACAGGTGTGTGTGTGTGACAGGTGTGTGTGTAACAGGTGTGTGTGTGTGTGACAGGTGTGTGTGTGTGACAGGTGTGTGTGTGTGACAGGTGTGTGTGAGACAGGTGTGTGTGTGTGCAGGTGTGCTCAGGTGTGTGTGACAGGTGTGTGTGTGTGACAGGTGTGTGTGTCTCAGGTGTGCTCAGGTGTGTGTGACAGGTGTGTGTGTCTCAGGTGTACTCAGGTGTGTGTGACAGGTGTGTGTGTCTCAGGTGTGCTCAGGTGTGTGTGACAGGTGTGTGTGTGCAGGTGTGCTCAGGTGTGTGTGACAGGTGTGTGTGTCTCAGGTGTGCTCAGGTGTGTGACAGGTGTGTGTGTGTGTCACAGGTGTGCTCAGGTGTGTGTGACAGGTGTGCGTGTCTCAGGTGTGCTCAGGTGTGTCTCGGGTATCTCTGGGAGGAGGTTGGGGCTGCCCAGGTGAATTGTGGGAGGGCCGAGGGGTGTGGGGACACCCAGGTGAGCCCTGGAGGCGTGCCCAGGTGAGCTCAGGTGAGCCCTGGGGGCGTGCCCAGGTGAGCTCAGGTGAGCTCAGGTGAGCCCTGGGGATCCCTGGGGAGCATGGGAGGAGGGGGGGGGGTGTTTAAAAGGGGGTGTGGGGGCTCCCAGGTGAGCCCTGGGGCTGCCCAGGTGAGCTCAGGTGAGCTCCAGGTGAGCTCAGGTGAGCCCCAGGTGAGCGCGCCCCTCCCCCGCAGCGCCGTGCGCAGCTGGAGCCGCCTGAGGGGGGGTCCCGGGGGGTCCCTGCGGCAGCGGCTGCACCTGGGCTGGGAGAGCCTCAAGTTCGAGCTGGCCCTCAGGTGAGGCCTCAGGTGGGGGGAGGGGCTCAGGTGTGGGGGAGGGGCTCAGGAGTGGGGGAGGGGCTCAGGTGGGGGGTTCAGGTGGGGGGGAGGGGCTCAGGTATGGGGAGGGTCTCAGGTGTGGGGGGTTCAGGTGTGGGGAGGGCTCAGGTGTGGGGGAGGGGCTCAGGTGTGGGGGGTTCAGGTGTGGGGAGGGGCTCAGGTGTGGGGAGGGGCTCAGGTGTGAGGGAGGGGCTCAGGTGTGGGGAGGGGCTCAGGTGTGGGGAGGGGCTCAGGTGTGAGGGAGGGGCTCAGGTGTGGGGAGGGGCTCAGGTGTGGGGAGGGGCTCAGGTGTGGGGGAAGGGCTCAGGTGTGGGGGAGAGGCTCAGGTGGGGGGGTTCAGGTGGGGGGGAGGGGCTCAGGTATGGGGAGGGTCTCAGGTGTGGGGGGTTCAGGTGTGGGGGGTTCAGGTATGGGGAGGGGCTCAGGTGTGGGGGAGGGGCTCAGGTGTGGGGAGGGGCTCAGGTGTGGGGGAAGGGCTCAGGTATGGGGAGGGTCTCAGGTGTGGGGGGTTCAGGTATGGGGAGGGGCTCAGGTGTGGGGGAGGGGCTCAGGTGTGGGGGGCTCAGGTGTGGGGGAGGGGCTCAGGTGTGGGGAGGGGCTCAGGTGTGGGGGGGTCAGGTGTGGGGAGGGGCTCAGGTGTGGGGAGGGGCTCAGGTGTGGGGGAAGGGCTCAGGTATGGGGAGGGTCTCAGGTGTGGGGGGTTCAGGTGTGGGGGTTCAGGTATGGGGAGGGGCTCAGGTGTGGGGGAGGGGCTCAGGTGTGGGGGGCTCAGGTGTGGGGGAGGGGCTCAGGTGTGGGGGGCTCAGGTGTGGGGGGTTCAGGTGTGGGGGAGGGGCTCAGGTGTGGGGGTGTGTTTGTGACTCCCTCAGGTGTGTGACCCCTCCCCAGGTGTGTGTGCCTCCTCCCCAGGTGTGTGTGCCCCCTCCCCAGGTGTGTGTGTGACCCCTCCCCAGGTATGTGTGACCCCCAGGTGTGTGTGCCCCCTCCCCAGGTGTGTGTGACCCCCCCAGGTGTGTGTGACCCCTCCCCAGGTGTGTGTGACCCCCAGGTGTGTGTGCCCCCTCCCCAGGTGTGTGTGACCCCCCCAGGTGTGTGTGACCCCCAGGTGTGTGTGCCCCCTCCCCAGGTGTGTGTGACCCCCCCAGGTGTGTGTGACCCCCAGGTGTGTGTGACCCCCAGGTGTGTGTGACCCCCCCAGGTGTGTGTGTGCCCCCTCCCCAGGTGTGTGTGACCCCTCCCCAGGTGTGTTTGACCCTCCCCAGGTGTGTGTGTGCCCCCTCCCCAGGTGTGTGTGACCCCCCCCAGGTGTGTGTGACCCCCAGGTGTGTGTGACCCTCCCCAGGTGTGTGTGACCCTCCCCAGGTGTGTGTGCCCCCTCCCCAGGTGTGTGTGACCCCCCAGGTGTGTGTGACCCCTCCCCAGGTGTGTGTGTGACCCCTCCCCAGGTGTGTGTGACCCCCCAGGTGTGTGTGACCCTCCCCAGGTGTGTGTGCCCCCTCCCCAGGTGCGTGTGTGACCCCTCCCCAGGTGTGTGTGACCCCCCAGGTGTGTGTGACCCCTCCCCAGGTGTGTGTGTGCCCCCTCCCCAGGTGTGTGTGACCCCCCAGGTGTGTGTGCCTCCTCCCCAGGTGTGTGTGACCCCCAGGTGTGTGTGACCCCTCCCCAGGTGTGTGTGTGACCCCCCCAGGTGTGTGTGACCCCTCCCCAGGTGTGTGTGCCCCCTCCTCAGGTGTGTGTGCCCCCTCCCCAGGTGTGTGTGACCCTCCCCAGGTGTGTGTGTGACCCCCCCAGGTGTGTGTGACCCCCAGGTGTGTGTGACCCTCCCCAGGTGGGTGTGACCCCCAGGTGTGTGTGACCCTCCCCAGGTGGGTGTGACCCCCCCAGGTGTGTGTGACCCCTCCCCAGGTGGGTGTGACCCCTCCCCAGGTGTGTGTGCCTCCTCCCCAGGTGTGTGTGACCCCCAGGTGTGTGTGACCCCTCCCCAGGTGTGTGTGACCCCCCCAGGTGTGTGTGACCCCTCCCCAGGTGTGTGACCCCCAGGTGTGTGTGCCCCCTCCCCAGGTGTGTGTGTGACCCCCCCAGGTGTGTGTGACCCTCCCCAGGTGTGTGTGTGACCCCCCCAGGTGTGTGTGACCCCCAGGTGTGTGTGACCCTCCCCAGGTGGGTGTGACCCCCCCAGGTGTGTGTGACCCCTCCCCAGGTGTGTGTGACCCCCAGGTGTGTGTGACCCCTCCCCAGGTGTGTGTGACCCCTCCCCAGGTGTGTGTGACCCCCAGGTGTGTGTGACCCCTCCCCAGGTGTGTGTGACCCCTCCCCAGGTGTGTGTGACCCCCAGGTGTGTGTGCCCCCTCCCCAGGTGTGTGTGTGACCCCTCCCCAGGTGTGTGTGTGACCCCCCCAGGTGTGTGTGACCCCTCCCCAGGTGTGTGTGCCCCCTCCCCAGGTGACCCCACCTGTCCCCCCAGGTTGGAGTGGCTCCGGTTCCGCCTGGCGGCGGCGGCGCTGCGGCTGCTGAGCCGCTGGGGGGCGCTGCCGCTCGGGGAGCACCTGCAGCAGGTGCTGCGCGCCTGAGGGGGGCGCCACGCGGCCAGAGCCGCCCAAAAACCCCGGAACGCCCCCAAAATCCGGCCGGGAACACCTGGAATAACCCAAAATCCAGCCGGGAACACCTGGAATAACCCAAAATCCGGCCGGGAACACCTGGAACAGCCAAAATCCGGCTGGGAACACCTGAAATACCCAAAATCCGGCTGGGAACACCTGAAATACCCCAAAATCCGGCTGGGAACACCTGAAACAGCCAAAATCCGGCTGGGAACACCTGAAACAGCCAAAATCGGCTGGGAACACCTGAAATACCCAAAATCCGGCTGGGAACACCTGAAAATAACCCAAAATCGGCTGGGAACACCTGAAACAGCCAAAAACCGGCTGGAACACCTGAAACAGCCAAAATCCGGCTGGGAACACCTGAAATACCCAAAATCCGGCTGGGAACACCTGGAATATCCAAAATCCGGCTGGGATAACCTGGAATAACCCAAAATCCGGCTGGGAACACCTGGAATATCCAAAATCCGGCTGGGAACACCTGGAATACCCAAAATCCGGCCGGGAACACCTGGAACAGCCAAAATCCGGCTGGGAACAGCTGAAATAGCCCAAAATCGGGCTGGGAACACCTGAAACACCCTAAAAACCGGCCGGGAACACCTGAAAATCGGTTAGAAACACCTGAGAACGTCTGAAAAATGACCGGAAACTCCCAAAATCATCCAAAAATACCCCAAAATTGGCCGGGAACACCTGAGAGCATCTGAAAAACGACCAGAAACACCCAAGAACCACCCAAAAATACCCCAAAAATGGGCCGGGAACACCTGAAATACCCCAAAAATCGGCTGGGAACACCCAAAAATACCCCAAATATCAGCTGGAAAAAACCAAAAGTCACTGGAGAACATCTGGAAAACACCTGAAAAACAGCTGGAAACACCTGAAATACCATAAAATACCCCGAAACGCAGCCGGGAAAAAAAATTACCTGGAAGACACCCAGGAAACACCTGAAGACCAGGTGGAAACACCCAAAAATACCCCCAAAAAACAGCTGGGAACACAAAAAACACCCCAAAAATTCTGAGAAACAGCCAAAAACAGCCGGAAAGGTCCCAAAAAAACAGCAGGAAACACAAAAAAAAAGACCCAAAACCACCTGAAAAACAGCCAGAAACACCCCAAATTCCCCCCAAAACAGCTGGAAATTCTAAAAAACACCTGGAAAACAGCTGGGAATGCCAAAATAGCAAAAAAATACCCCAAAATCAGCCAGAAACATAAAAAAAGAAACACCTAAAATACCTGAAAAATGGCAAAAAAAGCAGCTGGAAACACAGAAAAATACCCCAAAATCAGCCCAAAACACAAAAAAAAACCACCTGAAAATACCTGAAAACAGCGAAAAAACAGCTGGAAACACCCAAAATACAAAAAAAGCCCCGGAAATCCAGCTGAAAACACCAAAAAAAAAATCTGAAAATCTCCCCAAAAAATACCTGAAAAAAAAAAAGAAACGGAAGAGCAGGAAACGCCCAAAAACCCCAAAAAATTCCCGAAAGCAGGTGAAGAACAGCCGGAAAAAGAACCCCCCAAAAATTGCTGGAAAACACCCCAAAAAAAATTTTAGGGGAACGACGGAACTTCAATTAAAAATATACAAAAAAGAAAAAAAAAATCCTGAAAAGCACCCCAAAAAATCTCCCCCAAAAATACCAAAAATCCCAAAACCCCCTCCCCAAAATTCACTGTGAATTCTCCAAAGCCACTGTGAACCCCAAAAATCCCCCAAATTCCCCCAAAACTCCCCAAATTTCCCCCCAAATTTCCCCAAAATCCCCCCAAATTTCCCCAAATTCCTGCCAAAATTTCTCCCAAATTCCCCCAAAATTCCCCCACAATCCGCCCCAAAATTCCCCCAAAAAATCCCCCAAATTCCCCAAAATTTCCCCAAAATTCCTCCAAATTCCCCCAAAATCCCCCCAAAAATCCCCCCAAAATTCCCCCAAATTCTCCCCAAGTTCCCCCAAAATTCCCCCCAAATTCCGGCCAAAATTCCCCCCAAAATTCCCCCAAATTTTCCCCAAAATCTCCCCAAAATCCCCCAAATAAACCCCAAAACCCGGAGCCGAAAGTTGCGTTTTATTACAAACAGGGAGTTTTGGGGAAATTTTGGGGATTTTTGGGAGGTTTTGGGGGATTTTTTTTTTTAATTTTAAATTTTTAGGGAATTTTCGGGACTTTTTGGGGGGATTTTTGGGTTTTTTTTGGGGGTTTTGGGTCCCTCAGAAGTGGGCGGTGACTCGGTCGATCTCCAGGAGGTCGTCCAGGATCTGTGGGGGGAGGGGAGAGGGGTCAGGGGCTCACCTGGTCTGAACCTCACCTGTCCAAAGCTCACCTGTCCAAAGCTCACCTGTCCTGAGCCTCACCTGTCCAAAGCTCACCTGTCCAAACCTCACCTGTCCTGAGCCTCACCTGTCCAAAGCTCACCTGTCCTGAGCTTCACCTGTCCTGAGCCTCACCTGTCCAAAGCTCACCTGTCCTAAAGCTCACTTGTCCAAAGCTCACCTGTCCTGAGCTTCACCTGTCCAAAGCTCACCTGTCCAAAGCTCACCTGGTCTGAACCTCACCTGTCCTAAAGCTCACCTGTCCTAAAGCTCACCTGTCCAAACCTCACCTGTCCTGAGCCTCACCTGTCCAAAGCTCACCTGTCCAAAGCTCACCTGTCCTGAGCTTCACCTGTCCAAAGCTCACCTGTCCAAAGCTCACCTGTCCAAAGCTCACCTGTGCAAAGCTCACCTGTGCAAAGCTCACCTGTCCTGAGCCTCACCTGTCCTGAGCCTCACCTGTCCAAAGCTCACCTGTCCAAAGCTCACCTGTCCTGAGCCTCACCTGTCCAAAGCTCACCTGTCCTGAGCCTCACCTGTCCAAAGCTCACCTGTCCTGAGCTTCACTTGTCCAAAGCTCACCTGTCCAAAGCTCACCTGGTCTGAACCTCACCTGTCCTAAAGCTCACCTGTCCTAAAGCTCACCTGTCCAAACCTCACCTGCCCAAACCTCACCTGTCCTAAAGCTCGCCTGTGCAAGGCTCACCTGTCCTAAAGCTCACCTGTCCAAAGCTCACCTGTCCAAAGCTCACCTGTCCAAAGCTCACCTGTCCTGAGCCTCACCTGTCCTGAGCCTCACCTGTCCAAAGCTCACCTGTCCAAAGCTCACCTGTCCAAAGCTCACCTGTCCTGAGCCTCACCTGTCCTGAGCTTCACCTGTACAAACCTCACCTGTCCTGAGCCTCACCTGTCCTGAGCTTCACCTGTCCAAAGCTCACCCATACAAACCTCACCTGTCCAAAGCTCACCTGTCCTGAGCCTCACCCATCTCAAACCTCACCTGGTCTGAACCTCACCTGTCCAAAGCTCACCTGTCCAAAGCTCACCCATACAAACCTCACCTGTCCAAAGCTCACCTGGCCTGAACCTCACCTGGCCCAAATCTCACCTGTCCTGAGCCTCACCTGTCCAAAGCTCACCTGCCATAAGCTTCACCTGTCCAAAGCTCACCTGTCCTGAGCCTCACCTGTCTCAAACATCACCTGGTCAGAACCTCACTTGTCCAAACCTCACCTGTCCAAACCTCACCTGGCCTGAACCTCACCTGGTCAGAACCTCACCTGCCCCAAACTTCACCTGTCCTGAACCTCACCTGTCTGAAGCTCAACTGACCTGAACCTCACCTGTGCAATGCTCATACCTGTCCAAAACCAGTCCCACACCTGTCACAGCCCCACACCTGTCCCAGCCCCACACCTGTCCCACACCTGTCCCACACCTGTCAGCCCCACACCTGTCCCAGCCCCACACCTGTCCCGTGTGACTCACGATGTCAGGTGTGGTGCCGATCTTCTTGGCCAGCTCCCCGCGCTCCATGGCGCTCAGGTACAGGAACCTGCCCGGCCCCACACCTGTCCCACACCTGTCCCACACCTGTCCCACACCTGTCAGCCCCACACCTGTCCCACACCTGTCCCATGTCACTCACGATGTCAGGTGTGGTGCCGATCTTCTTGGCCAGCTCCCCGCGCTCCATGGCGCTCAGGTACAGGAACCTGCCCGGCCCCACACCTGTCCCACACCTGTCCCACACCTGTCAGCCCCACACCTGTCAGCCCCACACCTGTCAGCCCCACACCTGTCCCGTGTGACTCACGATGTCAGGTGTGGTGCCGATCTTCTTGGCCAGCTCCCCGCGCTCCATGGCGCTCAGGTACAGGAACCTGCCCAGCAGTTCCCCGTCCAGGACGTTGCGCACGGCGTTCTGCAGCAGGCGCCGCTCCGACTGCAGCAACCTGCGCCCAGGTGGGACAGGTGGGACAGGTGAGAGGTGGGACAGGAGAGAGAGGTGGGACAGGTGAGAGGTGGGACAGGTGAGACAGGTGAGACATGGGATAGGTGTGAAATGGGACAGGTGTGGCAGGTGAGACAGGTGGAACAGGTGTGAAATGGGACAGGTGAGAGATGGGACAGGTGGGACAGGTGAGACATGGGATAGGTGTGAGATGGGACAGGTGTGACAGGTGAGACAGGTGGAACAGGTGTGAGATGGGACAGGTGAGAGATGGGACAGGTGGGACAGGTGAGACATGGGATAGGTGAGAGATGGGACAGGTGGGACAGGTGAGACATGGGATAGGTGAGAGATGGGACAGGTGTGACAGGTGAGACAGGTGGAACAGGTGTGAGATGGGACAGGTGAGAGATGGGACAGGTGGGACAGGTGAGACATGGGATAGGTGTGAAATGGGACAGGTGTGACAGGTGAGACAGGTGGAACAGGTGTGAGATGGGACAGGTGTAAGATGGGACAGGTGTGACAGGTGAGACAGGTGGAACAGGTGTGAGATAATGTGTGAGATGGGACAGGTGTGAGATGGGACAGGTGTGACAGGTGAGACAGGTGGAACAGGTGTGAGATGGGACAGGTGTAAGATGGGACAGGTGTGACAGGTGGGACAGGTGGAACAGGTGTGAGATGGGACAGGTGAGACAGGTGTGAGATGGGACAGGTGTAAGATGGGACAGGTGTGACAGGTGGGACAGGTGGAACAGGTGTGAGATGGGACAGGTGTGAGATGGGACAGGTGTGACAGGTGGGACAGGTGGAACAGGTGTGAGATGGGACAGGTGAGACAGGTGTGAGATGGGACATGTGAGACAGGTGGGACAGGTGCGAAATGGGACAGGTGGGACAGGTGAGGGACAGGTGAGAGGTGAGACAGGTGTGAGATGTGACAGGTGTGCAACAGGTGAAAGACAAGTGAGGGATGGATGAAGGACAGGTAAGGGAGAAGTCTGGGACAGGTGAGAGAGGTGAGGGACAGGTGAAGAACAGTGGACAGGTGAGGGACAGGTGAGACAGGTGGGAAAAGTGTGGGACACGGCTGGGACAGGTGAGATGGGACCAGGTGGGACAGGTGAGGCACAAGGCTGGGGTCGGTGGGACAGGTGTGAGACAATGATAGCACAGGTGTGGGGCAGGTGACGGTACCCAAATGCCTCGAGGTTGAGCCCTGCCAGGTGTGACAGGTGTGTCCAGGTGTGTCCAGGTGTGACAGGTGTGTCCAGGTGTGTCCAGGTGTGACAGGTGTGTCCAGGTGTGACAGGTGTGTCATTGAATGCCCCTGCATCCAGCCTGGCCACGTGCAGCAGGGTGGGTGTAGGACAGGTGACAGGTGTGCACAGGTGTGTCCCGGGTGTACCCCAGGTGTGCCCAGGTGTGCCCAGGTGTGTCCTCACCTGAAGGCCCGTGGGTTGAGGCCGGCCAGGTGTGGCAGGGCGGAGCTCAGGTGTGTATACGTGTGTGTAGGTGTACCCCAGGTGTGCCCAGGTGTACCCCAGGTGTACCCCAGGTGTGCTCAGGTGTGTCCAGGTGTATCCCAGGTGTGCACAAGTGTGTCCAGGTGTGTGTAGGTGTATCCCAGGTGTGCCCAGGTGTACCCCAGGTGTGCCCAGGTGTGCCCAGGTGTGTCCGTACCTGAAGGCCCGTGGGTTGAGGCCGGCCAGGTGCGGCAGGGCGGAGCTCAGGTGTGTATAGGTGTGTGTAGGTGTGTCCCAGGTGTGCCCAGGTGTACCCCAGGTGTACCCCAGGTGTGCCCAGGTGTACCCCAGGTGTGTCCAGGTGTGTGTAGGTGTATCCCAGGTGTACCCCAGGTGTGCCCAGGTGTACCCCAGGTGTGTCCAGGTGTGTGTAGGTGTGTCCCAGGTGTGCCCAGGTGTACCCCAGGTGTACCCCAGGTGTGCCCAGGTGTACCCCAGGTGTACCCCAGGTGTGCCCAGGTGTACCCCAGGTGTGTCCAGGTGTGTGTAGGTGTATCCCAGGTGTACCCCAGGTGTGCCCAGGTGTACCCCAGGTGTGTCCAGGTGTGTGTAGGTGTATCCCAGGTGTATTCCAGGTGTGTCCAGGTGTGTCCTTACCTGAAGGCCCGCGGGTTGAGGCCGGCCAGGTGTAGCAGGGCGGACCTCAGGTGTGTATAGGTGTGTGTAGGTGTACCCTAGGTGTACCCCAGGTGTGCCCAGGTGTACCCCAGGTGTGACAGGTGTGTCCCAGGTGTACCCGGGTGTGTCCAGGTGTACCCCAGGTGTGCCCAGGTGTGCCCAGGTGTGTCCGTACCTGAAGGCCCGTGGGTTGAGGCCGGCCAGGTGCGGCAGGGCGGAGCTCAGGTGTGTATAGGTGTGTGTAGGTGTGTCCCAGGTGTGCACAGGTGTGTCCCAGGTGTGCACAGGTGTGTCCCAGGTGTACCCAGGTGTGTCCAGGTGTGTCCGTACCTGAAGGCCCGTGGGTTGAGGCCGGCCAGGTGCGGCAGGGCGGAGCTCAGGTGTGTATAGGTGTGTGTAGGTGTGTCCCAGGTGTGCACAGGTGTGTCCCAGGTGTGCACAGGTGTGTCCCAGGTGTACCCAGGTGTGTCCAGGTGTGTCCGTACCTGAAGGCCCGCGGGTTGAGGCCGGCCAGGTGCGGCAGGGCGGAGCTCAGGTGTGTATAGGTGTGTGTAGGTGTGTCCCAGGTGTGCACAGGTGTGTCCCAGGTGTGCCCAGGTGTGTCCCAGGTGTACCCAGGTGTGTCCAGGTGTGTCCGTACCTGAAGGCCCGCGGGTTGAGGCCGGCCAGGTGCGGCAGGGCGGAGCTCAGCGCGTTCTGCAGCATCAGCAATCTCCTGTAGGTTTTCTCCTGCATCGGCAGCAGCAGCCCCAGGCCCCCGTCCAGCGTCGCTGCGGGGACGGCGCCGTCAGACCCCAAACCCCAAAATCCCAAACCCCAAAAACCCCAAATCAGACCCCAAAAACCCAAATCCCAAAAACCCAAACCCCAAAGTCCCAAACCCCAAATCCCAAAGCCCAAAAACTCAAAATCCGACCCAAAAACCCCAAATGCCAAAAACCCCATATGCCAAAAACCCCAAATCCCAGAAACCCAAATCCCAAAAACCCCAAATCCCAGAAACCCAAATCCCAAAAACCCCAAATCCCAGAAACCCAAAATCTGAACCAAAAACTCAAATCCCAAAAACCCAAATCCACAAAACCCCAAATCCGACCCCAAAAACCCAAATCCCAAAAACCCCAAATCCCAAAACCCCAAATCCCAAAAACCCCAAATCCCAAAAACCCGAAATCCCAGAAACCCAAATCCCAAAAACCCAAAATCCCAACAACCCAAAATCTGACCCCAAAAACTCAAATCCCAAAAACCCCAAATCCGACCCCAAAAACCCAAATCCCAAAAAACCCAAATCCCAAAAACCCCAAATCCCAAAATCCGACCCCAAAAACTCAAATCCCAAAAAACCCCAAATCCCAAAAACCCCAAATCCCAAAAACCCCAAATCCGACCCCAAAAACCCAAATCCCAACAACCCAAATCCCAAGTAGCCAAAATCCCAAATCCCAAATACCCAAAACCCCAAAAACCCAAAATCCCAAAAACCGACCCCAAAAAGCCACATCCCAAAACCTCAAAACCCGACCCCAAAAACCCAAATCCCAAAACCCCAAATCCCAAAATCCGACCCCAAAACCCCAAAACCCCAAATTCCGCCCCAAATCCCGGCACCCCGATCCCCAAACCCCAAAGCTCACCCCGATCCCAAAAACCCCAGAAATCCCCGAAACCCCAAATCCCACCCCAAATCCAGGCACCCCAATCCCAAAAACCCAAGTAGCCAAAATCCCAAATCCCAAATACCCAAAACCCCAAAAACCCAAAATCCCAAAAACCGACCCCAAAAAGCCACATCCCAAAACCTCAAAACCCGACCCCAAAAACCCAAATCCCAGAACCCCAAATCCCAAAATCCCAAATCCCAAAATCCCAAATCCCAAATCCCAAATCCCAAAACCCCAAATCCCCAAACCCCAAAACCCCAAATCCCAGAACCCCAAATCCCAAAACCCCAAATCCCAGAACCCCAAAACCCCAAAATCCCAAAATCCCAAAACCCCCAAATCCCAAAATCCCAGAACCCCGAATTCCAGAACCCCAAAAACCCAAACCCCAAAATCCCAAAACCCCAATCCCCACCCCAGGTGTGCCCAGGTGTGTCTCACCAAACCAGGTGCTGGTTTTGTTCTCCTGGCCCCGCTCAGCCCCAGGTGTGTCCCCAGGTGTTCTCCCAGGTGTCCCCAGGTGTTCTCCCAGGTGTGCCCAGGTGTTCTCCCAGGTGTGTCCCCAGGTGTTCTCCCAGGTGTGCCCCCAGGTGTTCTCCCAGGTGTCCCCAGGTGTTCTCCCAGGTGTCCCCAGGTGTTCTCCCAGGTGTCCCCAGGTGTTCTCCCAGGTGTGCCCCCAGGTGTTCTCCCAGGTGTCCCCAGGTGTTCTCCCAGGTGTTCTCCCAGGTGTGTCCCCAGGTGTCCCCAGGTGTTCTCCCAGGTGTGTCCCCAGGTGTTCTCCCAGGTGTCCCCAGGTGTTCTCCCAGGTGTCCCCAGGTGTTCTCCCAGGTGTGCCCCCAGGTGTTCTCCCAGGTGTCCCCAGGTGTTCTCCCAGGTGTGCCCCCAGGTGTTCTCCGAGGTGTCCCCAGGTGTTCTCCCAGGTGTTCTCCCAGGTGTGTCCCCAGGTGTCCCCAGGTGTTCTCCCAGGTGTGTCCCCAGGTGTTCTCCCAGGTGTCCCCAGGTGTTCTCCCAGGTGTGCCCCCAGGTGTGCCCAGGTGTGCCCCCAGGTGTGCCCAGGTGTGCCCAGGTGTGCCCAGGTGTGTCCCCAGGTGTGCCCCCAGGTGTGCCCAGGTGTGCCCAGGTGTGCCCAGGTGTGTCCCCAGGTGTATCCCCAGGTGTGCCCCCAGGTGTGCCTCACCGAACCAGGTGATGTGCTTGTTCTCCCAGGTGTGCCCAGGTGTATCCCCAGGTGTGTCCCCAGGTGTGCCCAGGTGTTCTCCCAGGTGTGTCCCCAGGTGTCCCCAGGTGTGCCCCCAGGTGTGCCCAGGTGTGTCCCCAGGTGTTCTCCCAGGTGTGCCCCCAGGTGTTCTCCCAGGTGTGCCCAGGTGTTCTCCCAGGTGTGTCCCCAGGTGTGCCCAGGTGTGTCCAGGTGTGCCCCACCAAACCAGGTGATGTACTTGTTCCTCTGGGTGTGCCCAGGTGTGTCTCATGGAACCAGGTGCTGTGCTTGTTCTCCCAGGTGTGCCCAGGTGTGTCCCCAGCTGTCCCCAGGTGTGCCCCCAGGTGTGCCTCACCGAACCAGGTGATGTGCTTGTTCCCCCAGGTGTGCCCAGCTGTCCCCAGGTGTATCCCCAGGTATCCCCAGGTGTCCCCAAGTGTGCCCAGGTGTGCCCCCAGGTGTGTCTCACTGAACCAGGTGATGTGCTTGTTCTCCCAGGTGTGCCCAGGTGTGCCCCCAGATGTCCCCAGGTGTGCCCAGGTGTCCCCCAGGTGTTCTCCCAGGTGTGCCCCCAGGTGTTCTCCCAGGTGTGCCCAGGTGTGTCCCCAGGTGTTCTCCCAGGTGTGCCCAGGTGTTCTCCCAGGTGTGTGTCCAGGTGTGTCCAGGTGTGCCCCACCAAACCAGGTGATGTACTGGGCACACCTGTGCCGTGGCAGTGGCACAGGTGTGCCCAGGTGTACCCAGGTGTGCCCAGGTGTGCCCAGGTGTACCCAGGTGTGTACCCAGCTGTACCCAGGTGTGCCCAGGTGTACCCAGGTGTGTACCCAGGTGTGCCCAGGTGTGCCCAGGTGTACCTTTTGCCCGATGGCTGACACCAGGTAGCCGTGGCAGTGGCACAGGTGTGTACCCAGCTGTGCCCAGGTGTCCCCAGGTGTTCTCCCAGGTGTATCCCCAGGTGTGCCCAGGTGTGCCCCACCAAACCAGGTGATGTACTTGTTCCTCTGGGTGTGCCCAGGTGTGTCTCATGGAACCAGGTGCTGTGCTTGTTCTCCCAGGTGTGTCCCAGCTGTCCCCAGGTGTGCCCAGGTGTGCCCCCAGGTGTGCCCAGGTGTGCCCCCAGGTGTGCCTCACCGAACCAGGTGATGTGCTTGTTCCCCCAGGTGTGCCCAGCTGTCCCCAGGTGTATCCCCAGGTGTCCCCAGGTGTGCCCAGGTGTACCCAGGTGTGCCCAGGTGTGTCCCCAGGTGTGCCTCACTGAACCAGGTGATGTGCTTATTCCCCCAGGTGTGCCCAGGTGTGTCCAGGTGTGCCCAGGTGTGCCCCCAGGTGTCCCCAGGTGTGCCCCCAGGTGTATCCCCAGGTGTGCCCAGGTATCCCCAGGTGTGCCCAGGTGTATCCCCAGGTGTGTCCCCAGGTGTGCCCAGGTGTGCCCAGGTGTATCCCCAGGTGTATCCCCAGGTGTCCCCAGGTGTATCCCCAGGTGTGTCCCAGGTGTGTCCCAGGTGTGCCCCCAGGTGTGCCCAGGTGTGCCCAGATGTCCCCAGGTGTGCCCAGGTGTGCCCCAGGTGTGCCCAGGTGTGCCCAGGTGTGCCCAGGTGTTCTCCCAGGTGTGTCCCCAGGTGTGCCCAGGTGTCCCCAGGTGTCCCCAGGTGTATCCCCAGGTGTGCCCCCAGGTGTGTCCAGGTGTGCCCAGGTGTGTCCCCAGGTGTGTCCCCAGGTGTATCCCCAGGTGTGTCCCCAGGTGTATCCCCAGGTGTATCCCCAGGTGTCCCCAGGTGTATTCCCAGGTGTGCCCAGGTGTGTCCCCAGGTGTGTCCCCAGGTGTATCCCCAGGTGTGTCCCCAGGTGTGCCCCCAGGTGTGTCTCACCGAACCAGGTGATGTGCTTGTTCTCCCAGGTGTATCCCCAGGTGTATCCCCAGGTGTGTCCCCAGGTGTCCCCAGGTGTGCCCAGGTGTCCCCAGGTGTGTCCCCAGGTGTGTCCCCAGGTGTGTCCCCAGGTGTGTCCCCAGGTGTGCCCCCAGGTGTGCCCCAGGTGTGTCTCACCGAACCAGGTGATGTGCTTGTTCTCCCAGGTGCTGGAGCGCCGGTTGGGCCCGTCGGCGTGCCCGCGGCACGGCGTGCGCCAGAAGGTGTTGACGTGCGCCCCCACGTGGAAGTCGGCGCGGCGCAGCAGCCGCAGCCCCCCGAAGGACTCCTTGGCTGGGGGGACAGCGCCGCGTCACCGGGGCTCACCTGGGCTCACCTGGGCTCACCTGGGCGCACCTGGGCGCGCCCGGCCCCGCCCCGCTCACCTTCAGGCAGGTACATGTACACCAGCAGGTTCCGGTCGCGGTCCGACACTGCGGGGACGGAGGCGTCGGGTTTGGTAAAGTCAACGCGGATTTATCTGAATTCGACCCGAATTTAACCAAATCCGACCGAAATCCAACCCAAATGTAACCAAATTCGACACAAGTTTGACACAAATTTAACCAAACTCGACCGAAATCCAACCCAAATTTACCCAAATCCTACCCAAATTTACCCAACTTCGACACAAATTCGACACAAATTTAACCAAACTCAACCGAAATCCAACCCAAATTTAACCAAATCCTACCCAAATTTACTCAACTTTGACACAAATTTGACACAAATTTAACCAAACTCAACCGAAATCCAACCCAAATTTACCCAAATCCTACCCAAATTTATCCAACTTCGACACAAATTCGACACAAATTTGACCAAACTCAACCGAAATCCAACCCAAATTTATCAAATCCTACCCAAATTTACCCAACTTCGACACAAATTTGACACAAATGTAACCAAACTCAACCAAAATCCAACCCAAATTTACCCAAATCCTACCCAAATTTATCCAACTTCGACACAAATTTGACACAAATTTAACCAAACTCGACCGAAATCCAACCCAAATTTAACCAAATTTGACACAAATTCAACCCAAATTTAACCAAATTCGACACAAATTCAACCCAAATTTAACCATATTCGACACAAATTCAACCCAAATTTAACCAAATTCCACTGAAATCCAACTCAAATTTAACCAGATTTGACACAAATTAAACCAAATTAAACCAAATTCGACACAAATTTAACCAAATTCAACTGAAATCCAACCCAAATTTGACACAAATCCAACCCAAATTTAACCAAATTCAACTGAAATTCAACCCAAGTTTACCCAAATTTAACTAAATTCGCTCAAATCAATCCAAATTCACAAATCCAACCCAAATAGACCCAAATCCACCAGAATTCAACCCAAAGCTCAGCCTAAAGTCAACCAAAATCCACTCAAATCGACCCAAAATCAACCAAAATCCACCCAAATCGACCCAAAATCAACCAAAATCTGCCCAAATCCACCCCAATCCAACCCAAATAGACCCAAATCCACCAGAATTCAACCCAAAGCTCAGCCTAAAGTCAACCAAACCCACCGAAATTCAACCCAAATCGAGCCCGAATTCACCCAATTTCAACCCAACCCCATCCAAAACTCAAACAAAACTCATCCAAAATCGGCTGAACTCAACCCAAACCCACCGGATCCGTTCAAAATCGACCCAAACCTCACCTGAACTCAACCCAACCCAACGAAGTTCAACCAAACCCAACTGGACTCAACCCAAACCCAACCCAAACTCATCCAAATCCAACCCAAACTCATCCAAACCCAACTCAAACTCATCTGAACTCAACTAAACCAAACCCAACCCAAACTCAACCAAACCCAACCGGACTCAACCCAAACCCAACTCAAACTCAACCAAACCCAACTCAAACTCATCTGAACTCAACCCAAACCCAACCAAACACAACCCAAACTCATCCAAACTCAACCAAACTCATCCAATCTCATCCAAACTCAACCCAACCACCCAAACTCAACCCAACCCCAACCAAACTCATCCAAACCCCAACCAAACTCATCTGAACTCAACCCAAACCCACCGGATCCATTCAAAATCAACCCAAACCCACCCAAACCCAATCCTGAACTCAACCCAACCCAACGAAGTTCAACCAAACCCAACCCAAACTCATCCAAACCCAACTCAAACTCATCTGAACTCAACCCAAACCCAACCAAACCCAACCCAAACTCATCCAAACTCAACCAAACTCAACTCAACCACCCAAACTCAACCCAAACCCAACCAACCCCAACCAAACTCATGCAAACCTCAACCAAACTCATCTTAACTCAACCCAAACCCAACCAAACCCAACCCAAACCCAACCAAACCCAACCCAAACTCATCCAAACCCCAACCCAAACTCATCCAATCCTAAGTCATCCCAACTCAACCCAACCACCTAAAACCCAACCCAAACTCATCTGAACTCAACCCAAACCCAACCAAACCCAACCCAAACTCATCTGAACTCAACCCAAACCCAACCAAACCCAACCCAAACTCATCCAAACTCAACCAAACTCATCCAAACTCAACCAATCTCATCCAAACCCAACCAAACTCATCTAAACTCCACCGAAACCCAACCAACCCCAACCCAAACTCATCCAAACCCAACCCAGACTCATCCCAACTCAACCCTAACTCATCCAAACCCCAACCAAACTCATCTAAACCCAACCCAATCCCATCTAAACTCAACCAATCTCATCCAAACCCAACTGAACTCATCTCAACTCCACCGAAACCCAACCAACCCCAGCCCAAACTCATCCAAACCCAACCAAACCCAACCCAATCTCATCCAAACTCAACCCAACTCATCTGAACTCAAACCCAAACCCAACCCAAACTCATGTGAACCCAACCCAAACTCATCCAAACCCAACCAAACTCATCCAATCTCATCCAAACTCAACCCAACTCATCTGAACTCAAACCCAAACCCAACCCAAACTCATGTGAACCCAACCCAACTCATCCAAACCCAACCAAACCCAACCCAATCTCATCCAAACTCAACCAAAGTCATCTGAACTCAAACCCAAACCCAACCCAAACTCATGTGAACCCAACCCAAACTCATCCAAACCCAACCAAACTCATCCAATCTCATCCAAACTCAACCCAACCACCCAAAATCAACCCAAGCCCAACCAAACTCATCCAAACTCAACTCAAACCAAATCAAACCCAACCCAACCTCATCCAAACCCAACCCAACCTCATCCAAACTCAAGCCCAACCAAACTCATCTGAACTCAACCCAAACCCAACCAAACCCAACCCAATCTACCCAAACTCACCACCCAAAACCCAACCAAACACAACCAATCTCATCCAAACCCCAACCAAGTTCATCTGAACTCAGCCCAAACCCGACTAATCCCAAATCCAAACCCAACCAAACTCATCCCAACTCAACCAAACCACTCAAAACCCAACCAAACTCATCTGAATTCTATCCAAACCCAACCAAATTCATCCAAACTTGACCAAACCACCCAAAACCCAACCCAAACCCTAACCAATCTCATCCAAGCCCCAACCAAATTCATCTGAACTCAAACCCAACCAAACTCATCTGAACGCAACCCAAACCCAACCAAACCCAACGAGTTCATCCAAACACAACCAAATTCATCTGAACTCAACTCAAGCCCAACCAAACTCAAGGAAATTTAACAATACCCACCTGAAGTCACCCAAACCCACCCAAACCCAACTAAACTCAACTCAAACCCAACTGAGATCGACCAAACCCAACCGAAATGAACTGGACTCAGCCAAAACCACCTAAAGCTCACCCAAACCAAACCAAATCAAACCCAACTATGGCCAACCAAACCCAACTAAACCACACCAAATCTAACCAAACTCAATCAAACCAAACTATAGTCAGCCAAACCCAATTACGGTCAACCAAACCCAACCCAAACTCAACCAAACCCAAATATGGTCAACCTAACCCAACTATGGTCAACCAAACCAAATGAAACCCCACCAAAGCCATTCAAACTCACCATTTTTGAACCAAACTCAAGCAAACCCAACAAAAACCATCCAAACCCAACTAAACTCAACCAAACCCAACCCAAACTGAACCAAACCCAACTATGGTCAACCAAACCCAATGAAACCCGACCAAAGCCACTCAAACTCACCATTTTTAAACCAAACTCAACCAAACCCAACCAAATCTAACTAAACCCAACCCAAACTCAACCAAACCCAACTATGGTCAACCAAACCCAATGAAACCCAACCAAAGCCACTCAAACTCACCATTTTTAAACCAAACCCAACAAAAACCATCCAAACCCAACTGAACCCAACTAAACTCAACCAAACCCAACCCAAACTCAACCAAAGCCAACTATGGTCAACCAAACCAAATGAAACCCAACCAAAGCCACTCAAACTCACCATTTTTAAACCAAACCCAACGAAAACCATCCAAACCCAACTGAACCCAACTAAACTCAACCAAACCCAACCCAAACTCAACCAAACCGAACTATGGTCAACCAAACCCAACTATGGTCAACCAAACCCAATGAAACCCAACCAAAGCCACTCAAACTCACCAATTTTGAACCAAACTCAACCAAACCCAACCAAATCTAACTAAACTCAACCAAAACTCAACCAAACCCAACTATGGTCAACCAAACCCAATGAAACCCAACCAAAGCCACTCAAACTCACCATTTTTGAACCAAACCCAACGAAAACCATCCAAACCCAACTGAACCCAACTAAACTCAACCAAACCCAACCCAAACTCAACCAAACCCAACCCAAACTCAACCAAACCCAACCCAAACTCAACCAAACCCAAATATGGTCAACCAAACCCAACTATGGTCAACCAAACCCAATGAAACCCAACCAAAGCCACTCAAACTCACCATTTCTGAACCAAACCCAACCCAAACTCAACCAAACCCAACCCAAACTCAACCAAACACAACTAAACCCAACCAAACCCAATGAAACCCCAACCAAAGCCACTCAAAGTCACCATTTTTGAACCAAACCCAACGAAAACCACCCAAAGCCATCCAAACCCATCCAACCCCAACCCAAACGTTCCGAAACTCATCCCACCCCGCCCCGGGCCGTGTCCGTACCCAGGAATCCCAGCTGGCTGCCGTCCACCATGAAGTCCACGCTGTAGACCTCCAGCGGCTTGGCGTCCTGCGGGGACACCCCTGTCACCGTCACCGCCCCAGCGCCGGGGGTGGCACCTGGGCACCCCCCTGAGACCCCCCAGGTGATCCCCGAGTGTCCCCCAGACCCTTGGGCGAGACCTCAGAGGTTCCTGAGAGCCCCGAGAGTCCTCCAAGAGTCCCCAGGACCCTCAGGTGTCCCTCAGGTGTCCCCAGGTGCCCCTCAGGTATTCCCCAGGTGCCCCTCAGGTGTCCCTCAGGTGTCCCTCAGGTGTCCCCAGGACCCTCAGGTGTCCTCAGGTGTCCCCAGGACCCTCAGGTGTCCCCAGGTGTCCCCAGGTGTTCCCCAGGACCCTCAGGTGTCCCCCAGGGGTCCAACCCTTGGATGTCCCCCAAGATCACCAGGTGTCCTCCAGGACCCTCAGGTGTCACCTGAGACCCTCAGGTGTCCCCCAGAACCCCCAAATGTCCCACAGGTCCCTCAGGTGTCCCTGGAGATGTCCCCAGGTCCCTCAGGTGTCCCCAGGTCCCTCAGGTGTCCCTGGAGATGTCCCCAGGTCCCTCAGGTGTCCCCAGGTCCCTCAGGTGTCCCTGGAGATGTCCCCAGGTCCCTCAGGTGTCCCCAGGTCCCTCAGGTGTCCCCAGGTCCCTCAGGTGTCCCTGGAGATGTCCCCAGGTCCCTCAGGTGTCCCCAGGTCCCTCAGATGACCCCCAGGTCCCTCAGGTGTCCCTGGAGATGTCCCCAGGTCCCTCAGATGTCCCCAGGTCCCTCAGGTGTCCCCAGGTCCCTCAGGTGTCCCCAGGTCCCTCAGGTGTCCCTGGAGATGTCCCCAGGTCCCTCAGGTGTCCCCCAGGTCCCTCAGGTGTCCCTGGAGATGTCCCCAGGTCCCTCAGGTGTCCCCAGGTCCCTCAGGTGTCCCCAGGTCCCTCAGGTGTCCCTGGAGATGTCCCCAGGTCCCTCAGGTGTCCCCCAGGTGTCCCCAGGTCCCTCAGATGACCCCCAGGTCCCTCAGGTGTCCCCCAGGTGTCCCCAGGTCCCTTGGGCACCCTCCGAGACCCCTGAGCTCCCACCCAACCCCCCCCGGTGACCCCTGGGTGTCCCCTCCCTGTCCCTCGTGGCCCCCCGTGGGAGTTTGGTGGCCCTGTGGGGGTTTGGTAGCCCCAGGGTAGATTTGGGGGCCCCAGGATGGATTTGCTGGCCTCATGGCTGGTTTGGTGGCCCTGTGAGGGGGTTTGGTGGCCCTGTGGGGGTTTGGTGGCCCTGAAGGCAGTTTGGTGGCCCCATGACGGTTTGGTGGCCCTGTGGGGGTTTGGTGGCCCTGTGAGGGGGTTTGGTGGCCCCATGGCATTTTGGTGGCCCTGTGGGGGTTTGGTGGCCCTGTGAGGGGGTTTGGTGGCCCTGTGAGGGGGTTTGGTGGCCCTGTGGGGGTTTGGTGGCCCTGAAGGCAGTTTGGTGGCCCCATGACGGTTTGGTGGCCCTGTGAGGGGGTTTGGTGGCCCTGTGAGGGGGTTTGGTGGCCCTGTGGGGGTTTGGTGGCCCTGAAGGCAGTTTGGTGGCCCCATGACGGTTTGGTGGCCCTGTGAGGGGGTTTGGTGGCCCCATGGCATTTTGGTGGCCCTGTGGGGGTTTGGTGGCCCTGTGAGGGGGTTTGGTGGCCCTATGGGTGTTTGGTGGCTCTGTGGAGGTTTGGTAGCCTCATGGCTGGTTTGGTGGCCCTATAGAAAGTCTGGTGGCCCCGAGGGTGGTTTGGTGGCCCTGGGTAGCTTTGGTGGCCCCGTGGGTGGTTTGGTGGCCCTGGGTAGGCTTGGTGGCCCTGTGGCTGGTTTGGTGGCTCTGTGGCTGGTTTGGTGGCCCTGGGTAGCTTAGGTAGCCTCATGGCTGGTTTGGTGGCCCTATGGAAAGTCTGGTGGCCCCAAGGGTGGTTTGGTGGCCCTGGGTAGCTTTAGTAGCCTCATGGCTGGTTTGGTGGCCCTGTGGGGGTTTGGTGGCCCTGTGAGAGAGTTTGGTGGCTCTCTGGAGGTTTGGTAGCCTCATGGCTGGTTTGGTGGCCCTATGGAAAGTCTGGTGGCCCCGAGGGTGGTTTGGTGGCCCTGGGTAGCTTTGGTAGCCTCATGGCTGGTTTGGTGGCCCTGTGGGGATTTGGTGGCCCTGTGGGTGGTTTGGTGGCCCTGGGTAGGTTTGGTGGCCCTGTGGGTGGTTTGGTAGCCTCATGGCTGGTTTGGTGGCCCTGTGGGAGTTTGGTGGCCCTGTGGGTGGTTTGGTGGCCCCGCAGGTGGTTTGGTGGCCCTGTGGGGGTTTGGTGGCCCTGTGGGTGGTTTGGTGGCCCTGTGGGTGGTTTGGTGGCCCTGTGGGGGTTTGGTGGCCCTGTGGGTGGTTTGGTAGCCTCATGGCTGGTTTGGTGGCCCTGTGGGAGTTTGGTGGCCCTGTGGGGGTTTGGTGGCTGTATGGGGGTTTGGTGGCCCCGCGGGTGGTTTGGTGGCCCCGCGGGTGGTTTGGTGGCCCTGGGTAGGTTTGGTGGCCCTGGGGGGGTTTGGTGGCCCCGCGGGTGGTTTGGTGGCCCCGCGGGTGGTTTGGTGGCCCGGTGGCTCACGCGGCTGACGAGGGACAGGGTCTTGCTCTCCTCCTGGTAGCGCAGCAGCGAGATGCTCTTCATGAGGTCGGCGGCCAGGATGAAGCTCTTGACGCTGATCATCTGGTGGATGTAGAGCTGCGTGTCGATGAAGGCCATGCCCGTCAGCTCGTTGTCCTTGAGGCTCCACAGGAAGATCTGAGGGGACACCCCGAGGTCACCGTGGAGCTCCTCCACCCCGTGGTGGCCATCAACACCTCCCTGGTGGCCCCTCAGGTCACTGGCCCAAACCCCAGGGATGTTGAGTGGCCACCATCATCATCCCACTGTCCTTGAGGCTCCACAGGAAGATCTGAGGGGACACCCCGAGGTCACCATGGAGCTCCTCCACCCCGTGGTGGCCTTTGACACCTTCTTGGTGGCCCCTCAGGTCACTGGCCCAAACCCAACTGATGCTGTGTGGCCACCAAGGTCAGCCCATTGTCCTTGAGGCTCCACAGGAAGATCTGAGGGGACACCCTGAGGTCACCGTGGAGCTCCTCCACCCCGTGGTGGCCATCAACACCTCCCTGGTGGCCCCTCAGGTCACTGGCCCAAACCCCAGGGACGTTGAGTGGCCACCAAGGTCAGCTCTTGGGCCTCACACACCACAGGAGGATCTGAGGGGATGCAGGGACGCCCCGAGGTCACTGTGGGCTCCCCCCAGGTGTGCCCAGGTGTGTATCCAGCTGTGCCCAGGTGTGTATCCAGGTGTGCCCAGGTGTACCCAGGTGTGCCCAGGTGTACCCAGGTGTGTACCCAGCTGTACCCAGGTGTGCCCAGGTGTACCTTCTGGCCGATGGCTGACACCAGGTAGCCGTGGCAGTGGCACAGGTGTGTGCCCAGGTGTGCCCAGGTGTGCCCAGGTGTACCCAGGTGTGTACCCAGGTGTACCCAGGTGTGCCCAGGTGTGCCCAGGTGTACCTTCTGGCCGATGGCTGACACCAGGTAGCCGTGGCAGTGGCACAGGTGTGTGCCCAGGTGTGCCCAGGTGTGCCCAGGTGTGCCCAGGTGTACCCAGGTGTGTACCCAGGTGTACCCAGGTGTGCCCAGGTGTGCCCAGGTGTACCTTTTGCCCGATGGCAGACACCAGGTAGCCGTGGCAGTGGCACAGGTGTGTGCCCAGGTGTGCCCAGGTGTGCCCAGGTGTGCCCAGGTGTGCCCAGGTGTGCCCAGGTGTCCCCAGGTGTGCCCAGGTGTGCCCAGGTGTGCCCAGGTGTGCCCAGGTGTACCTTTTGCCCGATGGCTGACACCAGGTAGCCGTGGCAGTGGCACAGGTGTGTGCCCAGGTGTGCCCAGGTGTACCCAGGTGTCCCCAGGTGTACCCAGGTGTGCCCAGGTGTGCCCAGGTGTACCTTTTGCCCGATGGCTGACACCAGGTAGCCGTGGCAGTGGCACAGGGCGGTCACGGGTCCCTTCTGCTCCTTCTCGTAGAGCACCTTGAACTTGTTCTTGGTGAGCGGCTGCCCCGGCTCCGGCACCACCTCGATCACGTCCAGGATCAGGATCTGCAGGTGAGGCACGGATGGGACAGGTGAGGCACCACACAACAGGTGAGGCACCCACAGAACAGGTGAGGCACCACAGAACAGGTGAGGCACCCAGACCCCCCCCAGCACCGCCTCGATCACGTCCAGGATCAGGATCTGCAGGTGAGGCACGGATGGGACAGGTGAGGCACGGATGGGACAGGTGAGGCACCCAGACCCCCCCAGCACTGCCTCGATCACGTCCAGGATCAGGATCTGCAGGTGAGGCACCCACAGAACAGGTGAGGCAAGGATGGGACAGGTGAGGCACGGATGGGACAGGTGAGGCACCACAGAACAGGTGAGGCACCACACAACAGGTGAGGCACCCAGACCCCCCCAGCACTGCCTCGATCACATCCAGGATCAGGATCTGCAGGTGAGGCACGGATGGGACAGGTGAGGCACGGATGGGACAGGTGAGGCACCCAGACCCCCCCAGCACTGCCTCGATCACGTCCAGGATCAGGATCTGCAGGTGAGGCACCCACAGAACAGGTGAGGCAAGGATGGGACAGGTGAGGCACGGATGGGACAGGTGAGGCACCACAGAACAGGTGAGGCACCACACAACAGGTGAGGCACAGATGGGACAGGTGAGGCACCCACAGAACAGGTGAGGCACCCAGACCCCCCCCAGCACCGCCTCGATCACGTCCAGGATCAGGATCTGCAGGTGAGGCACCCACAGAACAGGTGAGGCACCCACAGAAGAGGTGAGGCACGGATGGGACAGGTGAGGCAGAGGGAGATCAGGTGTGTGCTGGGACAGCCCCAGCTGAGGCAGGGATAGACCAGGTGAGGCAGGGATGGGACAGGTGAGGCAGGGATAGAACAGGTGAGGCAGGGATGGGACAGGTGAGGCAGGGATAGAACAGGTGAGGCAGAGATAGAACAGGTGAGGCAGGGGTGGAACAGGTGAGACAGGGATGGGACAGGTGAGGCAGGGATAGAACAGGTGAGGCAGGGATGGAACAGGTGAGACAGGGATGGGACAGGTAAGGCACGGATAAAACAGGTGAGGCAGGGATAGAACAGGTGAGGCAGGGATGGAACAGGTGTGGCACCCAGAGACCAGGTGTGTGCTGGGACAGCCCCAGCTGAGGCAGGGATAGACCAGGTGAGGCAGGGATGGGACAGGTGAGGCAGGGATAGAACAGGTGAGGCAGGGATGGAACAGGTGTGGCACCCAGAGACCAGGTGTGTGCTGGGACAGCCCCAGGTGACTCTTGGAGAGCCCAGGTGTGTTCTGCACCCCCCAGGTATGTCCTGGAGAGCCCAGGTGTGTCCTGGGACCCTCCAGGTGTCCCCTCAAAGCACCTTCAGAGCCCCACAGGTGTCCCACAGGTGTCCCAAAGGCATCCCCAGGGCTCTCAGAACACACCCCAGGTGTGCCCAGGTGTGTACCCTGCCCCGACAGGTGACCTCCTTGCCCTGCATCAGGCAGGTGTGCCCCACTGTCCCCCAGGTGCCCCAGGTGTGCCCAGGTGTGCCCAGGTGTGTACCCTGCCCCGACAGGTGACCTCCTCGCCCTGCATCAGGCAGGTGTGCCCAGGTGTGACCCCCAGGTGTGACCCCCAGGTGTGCCCCAGGTGTGCCCAGGTGTGACCCCCAGGTGTGCCCCAGGTGTGCCCAGGTGTGACCCCCAGGTGTGCCCAGGTGTGCCCAGGTGTGCCATACCCTGCCCCGACAGGTGACCTCCTCGCCCTGCATCAGGCAGGTGTGCCCAGGTGTGACCCCCAGGTGTGCCCCAGGTGTGACCCCCCAGGTGTGCCCCAGGTGTGCCATACCCTGCCCCGATAGGTGACCTCCTCGCCCTGCATCAGGCAGGTGTGACCCCCAGGTGTGCCCCAGGTGTGACCCCCAGGTGTGACCCCCAGGTGTGCCATACCCTGCCCCGACAGGTGACCTCCTCGCCCTGCATCAGGCAGGTGTGCCCAGGTGTGATCCCCAGGTGTGCCCAGGTGTGACCCCCAGGTGTGATCCCCAGGTGTGCCCAGGTGTGACCCCCAGGTGTGACCCAGGTGTGACCCCCCAGGTGTGCCCAGGTGCGCCATACCCTGCCCCGACAGGTGACCTCCTCGCCCTGCATCAGGCAGGTGTGACCCCCAGGTGTGCTCAGGTGTGCCCAGGTGTGCCCAGGTGCGCCATACCCTGCCCCGACAGGTGACCTCCTCGCCCTGCATCAGGCAGGTGCCCACGGCCACGTAGCCCTTGAGGCCCGACACCGTCTCCTCGGAGCGCAGCGACACCGTCTTCATGCAGGTGACGTGCTCCCACTCCTCCAGGGCGATCCTGCACAGGTGGGCACAGGTGGGCACAGGTGGGGTCAGGGTGGGGTCAGAGGAACACCCCAGGGGGACTCAGGTCACTCCATGCAGGTGACGTGTGCCCGCTCCTCCAGGGTGATCCTGCACAGGTGGGCACAGGTGAGGACAGGTGGGCACAGGTGAGCGCAGGTGGGCACAGGTGGGGTCAGGGTGGACACAGGTGGGGTCAGGGTGGGGTCAGAGGGGCACCCCGGGGGGCTCAGGTCACTCCATGCAGGTGACGTGTGCCCGCTCCTCCAGGGTGATCCTGCACAGGTGGGCACAGGTGGGCACAGGTGGGGTCAGGGTGGGCACAGGTGAGGACAGGTGGGCACAGGTGAGCACCCCAGGGGTCTCAGGTCACTCCATGCAGGTGACGTGCGCCCGCTCCTCCAGGGCGATCCTGCACAGGTGAGCCCAGACGGGGCCAGGTGAGCTCAGGTAGAGCCGAGTGAACCCAGGTGAGCTCAGGTGAACCCAGGTGAGCTCAGGTGAGCCCAGATGGGGCAGGTGAGCTCAGGTGAACCCAGGTGAGCTCAGGTGAGCCCAGGTAGAGCCAGGTGAGCCCAGGTGGGGCCAGGTGAGCTCAGGTGAGCTCAGGTGAGCCCAGGTGGGGCCAGGTGAGCTCAGGTGAGCCCAGGTGAGCTCAGGTGAGCTCAGGTGAGCCCAGGTAGAGCCGAGTGAACCCAGGTGAGCTCAGGTGAGCTCAGGTGAGCCCAGGTGAGCCCAGGTGGGGCCAGGTGAACCCAGGTGAGCCCAGGTGGGGTCAGGTGAGCTCAGGTGATGCCAGCGGGGGTCACACCTGGGCTGGGGCTCCCAGCTCACCTGGGGCTCTCACTCAAGGGTTTGGGATGGGCGGGGATTTGGGGTTCCTGATGGAGATTTTGGGGTTCCCAGTGGGAATTTTGGGGTTCCTGGTGGATTTTTTGAGGGTTCCTGATGGGATTTTTGGGGTTCCCAGTGGGAATTTTGGGGTTCCCAGTGGGAATTTTGGGGTTCCTGATGGAATTTTTGGGGTTCCTGGTGGATTTTTTGAGGGTTCCTGACGGAGATTTTGGTGTTCCTGACTTTTTTGGGTTCCCAGGGGGAATTTTGGGGTTCCTGATGGAATTTTTGGGGTTCCCGATGGGATTTTGGGGTTCCCAGGACATTTTGGGGTCCCACCTGGTGTTGGGGATGGCCTCCCAGCTGAGCCGGGATTTCGGGGTTCACCCCTGGGGTTTGGGGTTCCCACTGGGATTTTTGGGGTTCCAGCAGTATTTTTGGGGTTCCTGATGGAATTTTTTGGGTTCCCAACAGGATTTTGGGGTTCCCAGTGGGAATTTTGGGGTTCCTGATGGATTTTTGGGGTTCCCAGTTGGAATTCTCGGGTTCATTATTGTTTTTGGGGTTCCCAGTGGGAATTTTGGGGTTCCTGATGGAATTTTTGGGGTTCCTGGTGGATTTTTTGAGGGTTCCTGACGGAGATTTTGGTGTTCCTGACTTTTTTGGGTTCCCAGGGGGAATTTTGGGGTTCCTGATGGAATTTTTGGGGTTCCCGATGGGATTTTGGGGTTCCCAGGACATTTTGGGGTCCCACCTGGTGTTGGGGATGGCCTCCCAGCTGAGCCGGGATTTTGGGGTTCACCCCTGGGGTTTGGGGTTCCTGGTGGGATTTTGGGCTTCCAGTGATATTTTTGGGGTTCCTGATGGAATTTTTTGGGTTCCCAGTGGGAATTTTGGGGTTCCTGATGGATTTTTGGGGTTCCCAGGTGGAATTTTGGGGTTCATTATTGTTTTTGGGGGTTCCCAGTGGGAATTTTGGGGTTCCTGGTGGAATTTTTGGGGTTCCAGCAGTATTTTTGGGGTTCCTGATGAATTTTTTTTGGTTCACAACGGGATTTTGGGGTTCCCAGTGGGAATTTTGGGGTTCCTGATGGAATTTTTTGGGTTCCCAATGGGATTTTGGGGTTCCCAGTGGGAATTTTGGGGTTCCTGATGGATTTTTGGGGTTCCCAGTGGGAATTTTGGGGTTCCTGATGTTATTTTTGGGGTTCCCAGGAGGAATTTTTGGGGTTCCCAGGAGGAATTTTGGGGTTCGTGAAGGAATTTTTGGGGTTCCAGGTGGATTTTTGAGGGTTCCTGATGGGATTTTTGGGCTTCCCAGTGGGAAATTTGGGGTTCCTGATGGGATTTTTGGGGTTCCTGATGGAATTTTTGAGGGTTCCTGATGGAGATTTTGGTGTTCCTGACTTTTTTGGGTTCCCAGTGGTAATTTTGGGGTTCCTGATGGAATTTTTGAGGTTCCCAGGACATTTTGGGGGTTCCCAGGGACATTTTGGGGTTCCCAGGAGATTTTGGGGTCCCACCTGGTGTTGGGGATGGCCTCCCAGCTGACGGGCGAGATGAGCTGGATGCTGAAGGCCTCCTGCTGCGGGGGGACGTAGCGCTCGTCTGGGGACACGCAGGGGACAGCGGTCACCCGGGGACACTGGGATACTGGGATACTGGGAATACTGGGGATACTGGGATACTGGGGACACTGGGGATACTGGGGACACTGGGGATACTGGGGATACTGGGACTGGGGATACTGGGGACACTGGGGATACTGGGATACTGGGGATACTGGGAATACTGGGGATACTGGGACTGGGGATACTGGGGATACTGGGAATACTGGGGATACTGGGATACTGGGGACACTGGGGATACTGGGGACACTGGGAATACTGGGATACTGGGGATACTGGGGACACTGGGGATAATGGGGATACTGGGGACACTGGGGACATTGGGATTGGGGACATGGCACGGGGACAGCGGTCAGGGTGGGGACACTGGGACTGGGGACACTGGGGTTACTGGGGATATTGGGGATACTGGGAATACTGGGGACACTGGGGATACTGGGGGTACTGGGGATACTGGGGATACTGGGGACACTGGGGACACTGGGGATACTGGGGACACTGGGGATACTGGGATACTGGGGACACTGGGAATACTGGGGATACTGGGAATACTGGGATACTGGGGATACTGGGGACACTGGGGATACTGGGGACACTGGGGATACTGGGACTGGGGACACTGGGGACACTGGGGATACTGGGGGTACTGGGAACACTGGGGGTACTGGGAACACTGGGGGTACTGGGGACACTGGGGATACTGGGGACACTGGGGATACTGGGGACACTGGGGATAATGGGGATACTGGGGACATTGGGGATACTGGGGATACTGGGAATACTGGGGACACTGGGGATACTGGGGACACTGGGGACACTGGGGATACTGGGAATACTGGGGACATTGGGGATACTGGGGATACTGGGGATACTGGGGACACTGGGGATACTGGGGACACTGGGGACACTGGGACTGGGGATACTGGGGACACTGGGGATACTGGGGACACTGGGGACACTGGGACTGGGGATACTGGGGACACTGGGACTGGGGATACTGGGGACACTGGGGACACTGGGACTGGGGACATTGGGGACACTGGGACTGGGGACAGGGACTGGGGGCACACAGAGGGATTTGGGGGTGTCCTCAGGTGTCCCTAAGCTGCCCCGAGGTGCCCCCAGGTGTGTCCCCAGGTGCACTCAGTTGTATCCCCATGCGCCCCCAGCTGTGTCCAGATGTCCCCAGGCTGTCCCCAGGTGTCCCCAGGTGTCCCCAGGTGTGCCCAGGTGTCCCCAGGTGTACCCCAGGTATATCCCAGGTGCACCCAGGTGTACCCCAGATGTGTCCAGGTGTATCCCAGGTCTCCCCAGGTGTACCCAGGTGTGCCCAGGTGTACCCAGGTGTATCCCAGCTGTACCCCAGCTGTGTCCAGGTCTATCCCAGGTGTCCCCAGGTGTATCCCAGGTGCACCCAGGTATACCCCAGCTGTGTCCAGATGTCCCCAGGCTGCCCCCAGGTGTCCCCAGGTGTACCCCAGGTGTATCCCAGGTGTACCCCAGATGTGTCTAGGTCTATCCCATGTGTATCCCCAGGTGTGCCCAGGTGTCCCCAGGTGTACCCCAGGTATATCCCAGGTGCACCCAGGTGTACCCCAAGTGTGTCCAGGTCTATCCCAGGTGTCCCCAGGTGTATCCCAGGTGTATCCCAGGTGTCCCCAGGTGTACCCAGGTGTATCCCAGGTGCCCCCAGGTATACCCCAGGTGTATCCCAGGTGTGCCTAGGTGTGCTCCAGGTACCCGCAGATGTGCCCAGGTGTATCCCAGGTGTACCCAGGTGTGCCCAGGTGTGTCCCCAGGTGTGTCCCAGGTGTATCCCCAGGTGTGTCCCCAGGTGTGTCCCAGGTGTATCCCAGGTGTCCCCAGGTGTCCCCAGGTGTGCCCAGGTGTGCCCAGTTGTATCCCAGGTGTATCCCAGGTGCCCCCAGGTATACCCCAGGTGTGCCCAGATATACCCCAGGTATACCCCAGGTGTGCCCAGGTGCATCCCAGGTGTGCCCAGGTGTGTCCCAGGTGTGCCCAGGTGTTTCCAGGTGTGCCCACCTCTCTCGATGCTCTCGAACTCCTTCTCCTCTCCCGTCATGCGCGGGATGCGCGTGCAGGGGTGGGGGGAGCTGGTGGCCACCGCGTACACCTGGGGGGGAGGGGACACCTCAGAGACCCCCCCAGGACCCCCCAAAATCCCCCGGGACCCCCCAAAATCCCCTGGGACGACCCAAAATCCCCTGGGACCCCCCAAAATCCCCCGGGACTCCCCCAAAATCCTCCGGGAACCCCCCAAAATCCTCCGGGAACCCCCCCCGGGCCTCCCAGCATCACCTGGGACCCCCCCGAGACCACCCAAAATCCCCAACCAGGCACGTGTGGACTCTGTGTGCACCAGGTGAGTCCTGGGCGTGTCCCAGGTGTGCCCAGGTGTGTCCTGACCACACCCAGGTGTGCCCAGGTGTGTCCTGACCATACCCAGGTATGCCCAGGTATGTCCTGATCGTACCCAGGTGTATTCTGGCTGTGCCCAGGTGTGCCCTGGCTGGCTCCAGGTGTGTCCTGGCTGGGTCCAGGTGTGCCCAGCTGTGCTCTGGCTGTGCCCAGGTGTGTCCTGGCTCTGCCCAGGTGTGTCCTGGCTGTGTCCAGGTGTGCCCAGGTGTGCTCTGGCTGTGCCCAGGTGTGTCCTGGCTGGCTCCAGGTGTGTCCTGGCTGTGTCCAGGTGTGCCCAGGTGTGTCCTGGCTGGGTCCAGGTGTGCCCAGGTGCGCTCTGGCCATGCCCAGGTGTGTCCTGGCTCTGCCCAGGTGTGCCCAGGTGTGTCCTGGCTGTGTCCAGGTATGCCCAGGTGTGCTCTGGCTGTGCCCAGGTGTGTCCTGACCGTACCCAGGTGTGCCCAGGTGTGCCCCGCCCACCTTGGACTCCACGTGGTAGGCGACGTAGTGGGCGGTGCAGCGCAGGGGGATCTTCCGCACGGGCCAGGGCGCGTCGTAGGACAGGTAGGCGGGGAGCACGCTGATCCTCAGCTCACCCTGACCCCAAAACACCCCAAAATCACCCCAAAATGGCTCAGGTGTGTCACAGCACAGGTACAGGGGAGCACGCTGATCCTCAGCTCACCCTGACCCCAAAACACCCCAAAATCACCCCAAAATGGCTCAGGTGTGTCACAGCACAGGTACAGGGGAGCACGCTGATCCTCAGCTCACCCTGACCCCAAAACACCCCAAAATCACCCCAAAATGGCTCAGGTGTGTCACAGCACAGGTAGGCGGGGAGCACGCTGATCCTCAGCTCACCCTGACCCCAAAACACCCCAAAATCACCCCAAAATCACCCAAAATCACCCCAAAATGGCTCAGGTGTGTCACAGGACAGGTACAGGGGGTACACACTGATCCTCAGCTCACCCTGACCCCAAAACACCCCAAAATCACCCCAAAATGGCTCAGGTGTGTCACAGGACAGGTACAGGGGAGCACGCTGATCCTCAGCTCACCCTGACCCCAAAACACCCCAAAATCACCCCAAAATGGCTCAGGTGTGTCACAGCACAGGTACAGGGGAGCACGCTGATCCTCAGCTCACCCTGACCCCAAAACACCCCAAAATCACCCCAAAATGGCTCAGGTGTGTCACAGGACAGGTACAGGGGAGCACGCTGATCCTCAGCTCACCCTGACCCCAAAACACCCCAAAATCACCCCAAAATGGCTCAGGTGTGTCACAGCACAGGTACAGGGGGTACACACTGATCCTCAGCTCACCCTGAAACCCCAAAACACCCCAAAATCACCCCAAAATTACCCCAAATTTACCCCAAAAATGGATCCGGCACCCCAAAAAACCCTGAGCCTTAACTCAGCCTAAAACAGCCCAAAATTACCCCAAAATGGGTCAGGGCCCTGTTCAGGTGCCCCCCCAGGTGTGCCCAGGTGTGCCCAGGTGTGCTCACCTGGCGGCTGAAGTACAGGAAGCCCTTGGGGCAGTTCAGACCCTCCCCAAGTGTGCCCAGGTGTGCCCAGGTGTGCTCACCTGGCAGTTGAAGTACAGGAAGCCCTTGGGGCAGTTCAGACCCTCCCCAGGTGTGCCCAGGTGTGCTCACCTGGCGGTTGAAGTACAGGAAGCCCTTGGGGCAGTTCAGGTACCCCCCCAGGTGTGCCCAGGTGTGCTCACCTGGCGGTTGAAGTACAGGAAGCCCTTGGGGCAGTTCAGGTACCCCCCCAGGTGTGCCCAGGTGTGCTCACCTGGCGGTTGAAGTACAGGAAGCCCTTGGGGCAGTTCAGGTACCCCCCCAGGTGTGCCCAGGTGTGCCCAGGTGTGCTCACCTGGCGGTTGAAGTACAGGAAGCCCTTGGGGCAGTTCAGGTACCCCCCCAGGTGTGCCCAGGTGTGCTCACCTGGCGGTTGAAGTACAGGAAGCCCTTGGGGCAGTTGACGTTGTGGAAAGGTGCGAAGGACTCCACGGGGCCGTCGATGCCCATGGGGTGCAGCCGCAGCGCCCCCCGGCCCGTCAGCAGCACCCAGTGCGGGGAGGGGCCGCAGATGAACACCTGGGACAGGTGAGGGGCAGGTGAGGGACACCTGGGGACACCTGGGGATGGGGACAGGGACCCCCGGGAATGGGGCACTCAGAGCCCCCCGGCCCGTCAGCAGCACCCAGTGCGGGGAGGGGCCGCAGATGAACACCTGGGACAGGTGAGGGGCAGGTGAGGGACACCTGGGGATGGGGACAGGGACACCCAGAGACCCCATCAGCAGCACCCAGTGCGGGGAGGGGCTGCAGGTGAACACCTGGGACAGGTGAGGGACACCTGGGGACACCTGGGGATGGGGACAGGGACACCCAGAGACCCCATCAGCAGCACCCAGTGAGGGCACAGGGTGCAGGTGAACACCTGCACAGGTGAGGGACAGGTGAGGGACACCTGGGGACACCTGGGAGTGGGGACAGATTTGGAGTCCCTCCCTGGTTTTGGGGTCCCTCCCCCCATGGATTTGGGGTCCCCGGTGGGTTTTGGGGTCCCACTCCCCATTGATTTGGGGTGTCCCCCCATAGATTTGGGGCCCCACTCCCCATAGATTTGGGGTCCCCGGTGGGTTTTTGGAGCCCCTTCCCATAGATTTGGGGTCCCCCCCCATAGATTTGGGGTCCCACCCCATAGATTTGGGGTCCCTTCCCATGGATTTGGGGTCCCACCCCATAGATTTGGGGTCACCCGTGGGTTTTGGTGTCCCACCCCCCAGTTGTGGGGTCCTTGTCCAGATTTTGGGTCCCTGCCCATTTTGGGGTCCCTCCCCCGATGGATTTGGGTTCCCTGGCAGTTTCAGGGTCCCACTCCCCATAGATTTGGGGTCCCACCCCCCAGATTTGGGGTCCTTGGCAGTTTTTGAGGTCCCACCCCCGATGGATTCATGGTCCCCGCGGGATTTTGGAGTGCCACCCCCCAGATTTGGCTTCCCTGCCGTTTTTGGGGTCCCACCCCCGAAGGATTCGGGGTCCCCGTGGGATTTTGGGGTCCCACCCCCCAGATTTGGTTTCCCTGCCCGTTTCTGGGGTCCCACCCCCGATGGATTCGGGGTCCCCGTGGGATTTTGGGGTCCCACCCCCCAGATTTGGCTTCCCTGCCGTTTTTGGGGTCCCACCCCCGATGGATTCGGGGTCCCCGTGGGATTTTGGGGTCCCACCCCCCAGATTTGGCTTCCCTGCCGTTTTTGGGGTCCCACCCCCAATGGATTCGGGGTCCCGGCGGGATTTTGGGGTCCCACCCCCCAGATTTGGTTTCCCTGCCCGTTTTGGGGTCCCACCCGCCACAGATTTCGGATTCCCTGCGCATTTTTGGGCTCCCACCCCGGATGGATTTGGGTTCCCTGCAGTTTTTGGGGTCCCACCCCCCAGATTTGGTTTCCCTGCCGTTTTTGGGGTCCCACCCCCGATGGATTCGGGGTCCCTGTGGGATTTTGGGGTCCCACCCCCCAGATTTGGTTTCCCTGCCGTTTTTGGGGTCCCACCCCCAATGGATTTGGGGTCCCGGCGGGATTTTGGGGTCCCACCCCCCAGATTTGGCTTCCCTGCCGTTTTTGGGGTCCCACCCCCGATGGATTCGGGGTCCCCGTGGGATTTTGGGGTCCCACCCCCCAGATTTGGCTTCCCTGCCGTTTTTGGGGTCCCACCCCCGAAGGATTCGGGGTCCCCGTGGGATTTTGGGGTCCCACCCCCCAGATTTGGTTTCCCTGCCCGTTTCTGGGGTCCCACCCCCGATGGATTCGGGGTCCCCGTGGGATTTTGGGGTCCCACCCCCCAGATTTGGCTTCCCTGCCGTTTTTGGGGTCCCACCCCCAATGGATTCGGGGTCCCGGCGGGATTTTGGGGTCCCACCCCCCAGATTTGGTTTCCCTGCCCGTTTTGGGGTCCCACCCACCACAGATTTCGGATTCCCTGCGCATTTTTGGGCTCCCACCCCGGATGGATTTGGGTTCCCTGCAGTTTTTGGGGTCCCACCCCACAGATTTGGCTTCCCTGCCGTTTTTGGGCTCCCACCCCCGATGGATTCGGGGTCCCCGTGGGATTTTGGGGTCCCACCCCCCAGATTTGGCTTCCCTGCCGTTTTTGGGGTCCCACCCCCAATGGATTTGGGGTCCCGGTGGGATTTTGGGGTCCCACCCCCCAGATTTGGCTTCCCTGCCGTTTTTGGGCTCCCACCCCCGATGGATTCGGGGTCCCCGTGGGATTTTGGGGTCCCACCCCCCAGATTTGGCTTCCCTGCCGTTTTTGGGGTCCCACCCCCAATGGATTTGGGGTCCCGGCGGGATTTTGGGGTCCCACCCCCCAGATTTGGTTTCCCTGCCCGTTTTGGGGTCCCACCCGCCACAGATTTCGGATTCCCTGCGCATTTTTGGGCTCCCACCCCGGATGGATTTGGGTTCCCTGCAGTTTTTGGGGTCCCACCCCCCAGATTTGGTTTCCCTGCCGTTTTTGGGGTCCCACCCCCGATGGATTCGGGGTCCCTGTGGGATTTTGGGGTCCCACCCCCCAGATTTGGTTTCCCTGCCCGTTTTGGGGTCCCACCTGCCACAGATTTCGGATTCCCTGCGCATTTTTGGGCTCCCACCCCGGATGGATTTGGGTTCCCTGCAGTTTTTGGGGTCCCACCCCCCAGATTTGGTTTCCCTGCCGTTTTTGGGGTGCCACCCCCAATGGGTCTGGGGTCCCCGTGGGTTTTTGGGGTCCCACCCCCCAGATTTGGCTTCCCTGCCGTTTTTGGGGTCCCACCTCCAATGGATTTGGGGTCCCGGCGGGATTTTGGGGTCCCACCCCCCAGATTTGGCTTCCCTGCCGTTTTTGGGGTCCCACCCCCGATGGATTCGGGGTCCCCGTGGGATTTTGGGGTCCCACCCCCCAGATTTGGCTTCCCTGCCGTTTTTGGGGTCCCACCCCCAATGGATTTGGGGTCCCGGTGGGATTTTGGGGTCCCACCCCACAGATTTGGTTTCCCTGCCCGTTTTGGGGTCCCACCCGCCACAGATTTCGGATTCCCTGCGCATTTTTGAGCTCCCACCCCGGATGGATTTGGGTTCCCTGCAGTTTTTGGGGTGCCACCCCCAATGGGTCTGGGGTCCCCGTGGGTTTTTGGGGTCCCACCCCCCAGATTTGGCTTCCCTGCCGTTTTTGGGGTCCCACCCCCGATGGATTCGGGGTCCCCACGGGATTTTGGGGTCCCACCCCCCAGATTTGGTTTCCCTGCCGTTTCTGGGGTCCCACCCCCGATGGATTCGGGGTCCCCGCGGGATTTTGGGCTCCCACCCCTGATGGATTTGGGGTCCCCGCGGGATTTTGGGGTCCCACCCCCGATGGATTTGGGGTCCCCGCAGGATTTTGGGGTCCCACCCCCGATGGATTCGGGGTCCCCGCGGGATTTTGGGCTCCCACCCCTGATGGATTTGGGGTCCCCGCGGGATTTTGGGGTCCCACCCCCGATGGATTCGGGGTCCCCACGGGATTTTGGGCTCCCACCCCCCAGATTTGGTTTCCCTGCCGTTTCTGGGGTCCCACCCCCGATGGATTTGGGGTCCCCACGGGATTTTGGGGTCCCACCCCCGATGGATTCGGGGTCCCCGCGGGATTTTGGGCTCCCACCCCTGATGGATTTGGGGTCCCCGCGGGATTTTGGGGTCCCACCCCCGATGGATTCGGGGTCCCCACGGGATTTTGGGCTCCCACCCCTGATGGATTTGGGGTCCCCGCGGGATTTTGGGGTGCCTCACCCCCGAGTAGCCGTAGATGTCGTGGAAGGGGCGGAACCGCGCCACGCGGCCCCGGGGCCCCCCCGGCTCCTCGGGGGTCCCGCCCGGAGCCCCCCCGGGAGCCGCCCCCGGCCCCTCCGGCTTCTTCCGCGACGGCTTCGGCTTCTTCTCCCGGAAATTGATCCCGTGCGGCACCTGGGCCACGCCCGGGGGGGGGTTTGGGGTGAGGGACCCCCCAAAAAAATCCCCCTGGGGCTCCCCAAAAAATCCTCCCGGAGCACCCCCAAAAATCCTCCCCAAATCCCCCCGGAGCTGCCCAAATCCCTCTGGAGGCACCCAAAAAATCCTCCCTAAATCCCCATGGAGGCGCCCAAAAAATCCTCCAGGAGCCCCCCAAAAATCCTCCCGGAGCACCCCCAAAAATCCTCCCCAAATTCCCGCTGAGCCACCCAAAAAATCCACCAAAAATCCCCCCAGAGCCCCCCAAATCCTCCCCAAAATCCCCCCGGAGCTACCCAAAAAATCCTGCCAGAGCCCCCCAAAAAATCCTCCCCAAAATCCCCCTGGAGTTGCCCAAATACCTCTGGAGCCCCCCAAAAAATCCTCCCAAATCCCCCCGGAGCCCCCCAAAAATATTCCCCAAATCCCCCTGGGGCTCCCTCAAAAATCCTCCCCAAATCCCCCCAGAGCCCCCCAAAAAATTCTCCCCAAATCCCCCTGGAACTGCCCAAAAAATCCTCCCCAAATACCCCTGGAGCCCCCCAGAAAATCCTCCTGGAGCCCCCCAAAAAATCCTCCTGGAGACCCCAAAAATCCTCCCCAAATCCTCCTGGAGCCCCCCAAAAAATCCTCCTGGAGCCCCCAAAATTCCTCCCGGAGACCCCCAAAAATCCTCCCCAAATCCTCCTGGAGCCCCCCAAAAAATCCTCCTTGAGCCCCCCAAAAAATTCTCCCCAAATCCCCCCAAGAGCCTTCCCAAAATCCCCCCCAGATTCTCCCAAATCCCTCCGGAGATTCCTGGAGTCCCCCAAAATCCCCCCAAATCCCCCCAGGGCCCCCCAAAATCCCCCCAAATCCCCCCAGGGCCCCCCAAAATCCCCCCAAGCCCCTCTCACCTTGCGGAACCGAACCTTGAGGTTGCTCTGGCCCAGCTGGGAGTCGTGGGCAAAGGCCTCGTACAGGAGCAGCTCCTGCTCCACGTGCACCTGGAACCCCAAAAACACACCTGGAACCCCAAAAATCCACCTGGAACCCCAGAAATCCACCTGGAACCCCAAAAATACACCTGGGAATGCCAAAAATCCACCTGGGAACCCCAAAAATCCACCTGGGAACCACAAAAATACACCTGGAACCCCAAAAACACACCTGGACCCCCACAAATCCACCTGGAACCCCAAAAATCCACCCCAGAACCCCAAAAACACACCTGGGAACCACAAAAATCCACCTGAAAATGCCCCAAAAATCCACCTGAGAACCCCAAAAATACACCGGGGAACCACAAAGATCATCCCAGAACCCCAAAAATGCACATGGGGACCCCAAAAATCCATCACAGAACCCCAAAAACACACCTGGACCCCCACAAATCCACCTGGAACCCCAGAAATCCACCTGGGAACCCCAAAAATCCACCTGGAACCCCAAAAACACACCTGGGAACCACAAAAATCCACCTGAAAATGCCCCAAAAATCCACCTGAGAACCCCAAAAATACACCTGGGAACCACAAAAATACACCTGGAACCCCAAAAACACACCTGGACCCCCACAAATCCACCTGGAACCCCAAAAATCCACCTGGGAACCCCAAAGATCCACCTGGAACCCCAGAAATCCACCTGGAACCCCAAAAATACACCTGGGAATGCCAAAAATCCACCTGGGAACCCCAAAAATCCACCTGGGAACCACAAAAATACACCTGGAACCCCAAAAACACACCTGGACCCCCCACAAATCCACCTGAGAACCCCAAAAATCCACCCCAGAACCCCAAAAACACACCTGGGAACCACAAAAATCCACCTGAAAATGCCCCAAAATCCACCTGGGAACCCCAGAAATCCACCGGGGAACCACAAAGATCATCCCAGAACCCCAAAAATGCACATGGGGACCCCAAAAATCCATCACAGAACCCCAAAAACACACCTGGACCCCCACAAATCCACCTGGAACCCCAGAAATCCACCTGGGAACCCCAAAAATCCACCTGGAACCCCAAAAACACACCTGGGAACCACAAAAATCCACCTGAAAATGCCCCAAAAATCCACCTGAGAACCCCAAAAATACACCTGGGAACCACAAAAATACACCTGGAACCCCAAAAACACACCTGGACCCCCACAAATCCACCTGGAACCCCAAAAATCCACCTGGGAACCCCAAAGATCCACCTGGAACCCCAGAAATCCACCTGGAACCCCAAAAATACACCTGGGAATGCCAAAAATCCACCTGGGAACCCCAAAAATCCACCTGGGAACCACAAAAATACACCTGGAACCCCAAAAACACACCTGGACCCCCCACAAATCCACCTGAGAACCCCAGAAATCCACCTGGGAACCCCAAAAATCCACCCCAGAACCCCAAAAACACACCTGGGAACCACAAAAATCCACCTGAAAATGCCCCAAAAATCCACCTGGGAACCCCAGAAATCCACCTGGGAACCACAAAGATCATCCCAGAACCCCAAAAATGCACATGGGGACCCCAAAAATCCATCACAGAACCCCAAAAACACACCTGGAACCCCAAAAATCCACCAGGAAAGCCCAGAATTCATCCCAGAACCGCAAAAATCCACCTGGGAACCCCAGAATTCATCCCAGAACCCCAAAAATCCACCTGGGAACCCCAAAAATCCACCACAGAACCTCAAAAATACACCTAGGAACTGCAAAAATCCACCTGGTAACCCCAAAAATCCACCTGGAAATGCCCCAAAACACCACTGAGAACCAAAAAATCCATCCCAGAACCTCAAAAATACACCTGGGAACCACAAAAATATATCCCAGAACCCCAAAAATCCACCTGGGAACCCCAAAGATCTGTCCCAGAACCCCAAAAATACACATGGGAACCCCAGAAATACACCTGGGAAGCCCAAAAATCCACCTGGAACCCCCAAATTCATCCCAGAACCCCAAAAATCCACCTGGAAACCCCAGAATTCATCCCAGAACCTCAAAAATCCACCTGGGAACCACAAAAATCCACCTGGGAAGCCCAAAGATGCATCCCAGAACCCCAAAAATACACCTGGGAACCCCAAAAATTCACCTGAAAACCCCGAAGATCTGTCCCAGAACCCCAAAAATAAACCTGTGAAGCCCAAAAATCTACCTGGGAACCCCAAAATCCACCTGGAACCCCCAAATTCATCCCAGAATCCCAAAAATCCATGCCAGAACCCCAAAAATACACCTGGAACCCCAAAATTCATCCCAGAACTGCAAAAATCCATCTGGGAACCCCAAAATTCATCCCAGAACCGCAAAAATCCATCTGGGAACCCCAAAATTCATCCCAGAATCCCAAAAATCCACCTTGGAACCCCAAAAATACACCTGCAAAGCCCAAAAATCCACCTGGAACTCCAAAAATCCACCTGGGAACTGCAAAAATCCACCTGGAAACCCCAGAACCCCAAAAATAAACCTGGGAACCCCAAAAATGCACCTGGAATGGCAAAAATCCACCTGGAACCCCCAAATTCATCCCAGAATCCCAAAAATCCACCTGGGAATTGCAAAAATCCACCTGGAAACCCCAGAATTCATCCCAGAACCTCAAAAATCCACCTGGGAACTGCAAAAATCCACCTGGAAACCCCAGAATTCATCCCAGAACCTCAAAAATCCACCTGGGAACTGCAAAAATACACCTGGAACCCCAAAATTCATCCCAGAATCCCAAAAATCCACCTGGAAACCCCAAAACTCCACCTGGGAACCCCGAAGATCCGTCCCAGAACCCCAAAAATACACCTGGGAAGCCCAAAAATCTACCTGGGAACCCCAAAATCCACCTGGAACCCCCAAATTCATCCCAGAATCCCAAAAATCCATGCCAGAACCCCAAAAATACACCTGGAACCCCAAAATTCATCCCAGAACTGCAAAAATCCATCTGGGAACCCCAAAATTCATCCCAGAACCGCAAAAATCCATCTGGGAACCCCAAAATTCATCCCAGAATCCCAAAAATCCACCTTGGAACCCCAAAAATACACCTGCAAAGCCCAAAAATCCACCTGGAACTCCAAAAATCCACCTGGGAACTGCAAAAATCCACCTGGAAACCCCAGAACCCCAAAAATAAACCTGGGAACCCCAAAAATGCACCTGGAATGGCAAAAATCCACCTGGAACCCCCAAATTCATCCCAGAATCCCAAAAATCCACCTGGGAATTGCAAAAATCCACCTGGAAACCCCAGAATTCATCCCAGAACCTCAAAAATCCACCTGGGAACTGCAAAAATACACCTGGAACCCCAAAATTCATCCCAGAATCCCAAAAATCCACCTGGAAACCCCAAAACTCCACCTGGGAACCCCGAAGATCCGTCCCAGAACCCCAAAAATACACCTGGGAAGCCCAAAAATCTACCTGGGAACCCCAAAATCCACCTGGAACCCCCAAATTCATCCCAGAATCCCAAAAATCCACCTGGGAACCCCAAAAATCCACCTGGGAAGCCCAAAAATCCATGCCAGAACCCCAAAAATACACCTGGAACCCCACAATTCATCCCAGAATCCCAAAAATCCACCTGGAAACCCCAAAACTCCACCTGGGAACCCCGAAGATTCATCCCAGAACCCCAAACGTCTCATGCAGGAGCAGCTGCTCCACGTGCACCTGGAACCCCAAAATCCATCCAAGAACCCCAAAAATCCACCTGGGAACCCCAAAGATACACCTGGAAATGCCAAAAATCCACCTGGGAACCCCAAAGATACACCTGGAAATGCCAAAAATCCACCTGGGAACCACAAAAATACAATGGAAATGCCAAAAATCCACCTGGGAACCCCAAAGATACACCTGGAAATGCCAAAAATCCACCTGGGAACCCCAAAGATACACCTGGAAATGCCAAAAATCCACCTGGGAACCCCAAAAATACAATGGAAATGCCAAAAATCCACATGGGAACCCCAAAAATACATCCCAGAATCCCAAAAATCCACCTGGGAATGCCAAAAAAAACCACCTGGGAACCCAAAAAATCCAACTGGGAACCAAAAAATCCAGCTGGGAACCCAAAAAAAAAACACTGGGAACAAAAAAATCCACCTGAGAACCCCAAAAGATCACTGGGAACTCAAAAAATCCACCTGGAAGTCCCAAAAATACACCTGGGAAGCCCAAAAATACACCTGGGAAGCCCAAAACAACAGTGGGAACCCCAAAAATCCACCTGGGAACCCCAAAAATCCACCTGGGAACCTCAAAAATCCACCTGGGAACTGCAAAAAAACACTGGGAACCAAAAAAATCCACCTGGGAACCCCAAAAACACACCTGGGAACTGCAAAAAAACACTGGGAACCAAAAAAATCCACCTGGGAACCCCAAAAACACACCTGGGAACCACAAAAATCCACCTGGGAACCCCAAAAAAATCCACCTGGGAACCTCAAATTCCACCTGGGAACCCCAAAACAACAGTGGGAACCAAAAAAATCTACCCGGGAACCCCAAAAATCCACCTGGGAACTGCAAAAATACACTGGGAACCAAAAAAATCCACCTGGGAACCCCAAAAATCCACTTGGGAACCCCAAAAAAATCCACCTGGGAACCTCAAAAATCCACCTGGGAACCCCAAAACAACACTGGGAACCCAAAAAATCCATCTGAGAACCCAAAAAATCCACCTGGGAACAAAAAAAATCCACCTGGGAGCCCCAAAATCCACCTGGGAATCCCAAAAATCCACCTGGGATCCCCAAATCTGCCTGGTGTCCCTCTGAAACCATCATTGCCCCACCATTCCCAGTGCTCCCAGTGCCATTCCCAGTGCTCCCAGTGCCATTCCCAGTGCTCCCAGTGCCCCATTCCCAGTGCCATTCCCAGTGCTCCCAGTGCCCCATTCCCAGTGCCATTCCCAGTGCTCCCAGTGCCCCATTCCCAGTGCCATTCCCAGTGCTCCCAGTGCCCCATTCCCAGTGCTCCCAGTGCCCCATTCCCAGTGCCATTCCCAGTGCTCCCAGTGCCCCATTCCCAGTGCTCCTAGTGCCATTCCCAGTGCCATTCCCAGTGCTCCCAGTGCCATTCCCAGTGCTCCCAGTGCCCCATTCCCAGTGCTCCCAGTGCCATTCCCAGTGCTCCCAGTGCCCCATTCCCAGTGCCATTCCCAGTGCTCCCAGTGCCCCATTCCCAGTGCTCCCAGTGCCATTCCCAGTGCTCCCAGTGCCATTCCCAGTGCTCCCAGTGCCCCATTCCCAGTGCCATTCCCAGTGCTCCCAGTGCCCCATTCCCAGTGCCATTCCCAGTGCTCCCAGTGCCCCATTCCCAGTGCTCCCAGTGCTCCCAGTGCCATTCCCAGTGCTCCCAGTGCCATTCCCAGCGCTCCCAGTGCCCCATTCCCAGTGCTCCCAGTGATCCCAGTGCCCCATTCCCAGTGCTCCTAGTGCCATTCCCAGTGCCATTCCCAGTGCTCCCAGTGCCCCATTCCCAGTGCTCCCAGTGCCCCATTCCCAGTGCTCCCAGTGCCCCATTCCCAGTGCTCCCAGTGCCATTCCCAGTGCTCCCAGTGCTCCCAGTGCCCCATTCCCAGTGCTCCCAGTGCCCCATTCCCATTCCCAGTGCCCCATTCCCATCATTCCCAGTGCTCCCAGTGCTCCCAGTTTGGGCAGTACCAGCAGGAAGGGGCGGCTCTGGGCGCGGCCCAGCCCCACCAGCAGCAGCTCCCGCACGTGGGGCAGCTCCCAGTGCTCCCAGTGCCCCATTCCCAGTGCTCCCAGTGCCCCATTCCCAGTGCTCCCAGTGCCCCATTCCCATTCCCAGTGCCCCATTCCCATCATTCCCAGTGCTCCCAGTGCTCCCAGTTTGGGCAGTACCAGCAGGAAGGGGCGGCTCTGGGCGCGGCCCAGCCCCACCAGCAGCAGCTCCCGCACGTGGGGCAGCTCCCAGTGCTCCCAGTGCCCCATTCCCAGTGCTCCCAGTGCTCCCAGTGCCATTCCCAGTGCTCCCAGTGCCCCATTCCCATTCCCAGTGTCACTCCCATCATTCCCAGTGCTCCCAGTGCTCCCAGTTTGGGCAGTACCAGCAGGAAGGGGCGGCTCTGGGCGCGGCCCAGCCCCACCAGCAGCAGCTCCCGCACGTGGGGCAGCTCCCAGTGCTCCCAGTGCCCCATTCCCAGTGCTCCCAGTGCTCCCAGTGCCCCATTCCCAGTGCTCCCAGTGCCCCATTCCCATTCCCAGTGCCCCATTCCCATCATTCCCAGTGCTCCCAGTGCTCCCAGTTTGGGCAGTACCAGCAGGAAGGGGCGGCTCTGGGCGCGGCCCAGCCCCACCAGCAGCAGCTCCCGCACGTGGGGCAGCTCCCAGTGCTCCCAGTGCCATTCCCAGTGCTCCCAGTGCCCCATTCCCATTCCCAGTGTCACTCCCATCATTCCCAGTGCTCCCAGTGCTCCCAGTTTGGGCAGTACCAGCAGGAAGGGGCGGCTCTGGGCGCGGCCCAGCCCCACCAGCAGCAGCTCCCGCACGTGGGGCAGCTCCCGCTCTCCGCGCTCGTCCTTGCGGGGCTCGGCCGCCGGCTGCCCGAAGGAGGAATCCACCAGCACCCGCTGCCCCACCGGGAAGTTCTTCACCAGGAACACCAGGCGCCACTCGGGAACCTGGTAGATCTGGGGGGGGGGGGGGGGGGAATTTCCGGGGAAAAAAAAAAAAAAAAAACGGGAAAAGTGGGAATTGCGGCAGGGAAAACCGACGGGGATTCTGGCGGGAGAATAAAAACCGCGGGGGGGGGAAGTGACGGGAGTTGTGGGGGGGTGAGGGGGGAATGGGAATTGCAGCGGGAAAACTGGAAGTGGGAATGGGAGCTCTGAAAGGAAAGCAATGGGAATTCTGAAAGGAAAGCAGTGGGAATTCTGAAAGGAAAGCAATGGGAATTCCAGCAGGAAAACAATGGGAATTCTGAAAGGAAAGCAGTGGGAATTCTGAAAGGAAAACAATGGGAATTCCATCAGGAAAGCAATGGGAATTCTGAAAGGAAAGCAGTGGGAATTCTGAAAGGAAAACAATGGGAATTCCAACAGGAAACAATGGGAATTCTGAAAGGGAAACAATGGGAATTCCAGAGGGAAAACAATGGGAATTCCAGCAGGAAAACAATGGGAATTCCAAACGGAAAACAATGGGAATTCTGGCAGGAAAACAATGGGAATTCTGGCAGGAAAACAATGGGAATTCCAGCAGGAAAACAATGGGAATTCTGAAAGGGAAACAATGGGAATTCTGGCAGGAAAACAGTGGGAATTCCAACAGGAAACAATGGGAATTCTGGCAGGAAAACAATGGGAATTCTGAAAGGGAAACAATGGGAATTCTGAAAGGGAAACAATGGGAATTCTGGCAGGAAAACAATGGGAATTCCAACCGGAAACAATGGGAATTCCAGCAGGAAACAATGGGAATTCCTGCAGGAAAACAATAATTCTGACAGGAAAACAATGGGAATTCCAGCAGGAAAACAATGGGAATTCTGGCAGGAAAACAATGGGAATTCCAGCAGGAAAACAATGGGAATTCCAGCAGGAAAACAATGGGAATTCCAGAGGGAAAACAATGGGAATTCCAGCAGGAAACAATGGGAATTCCAGAGGGAAAACAATGGGAATTCCAGAGGGAAAACAATGGGAATTCCATCAGGAAAGCAATGGGAATTCTGAAAGGAAAGCAGTGGGAATTCTGAAAGGAAAACAATGGGAATTCCAACAGGAAACAATGGGAATTCTGAAAGGGAAACAATGGGAATTCCAGAGGGAAAACAATGGGAATTCCAGCAGGAAAACAATGGGAATTCCAAACGGAAAACAATGGGAATTCTGGCAGGAAAACAATGGGAATTCCAGCAGGAAAACAATGGGAATTCTGAAAGGGAAACAATGGGAATTCTGGCAGGAAAACAGTGGGAATTCCAACAGGAAACAATGGGAATTCTGGCAGGAAAACAATGGGAATTCTGAAAGGGAAACAATGGGAATTCTGAAAGGGAAACAATGGGAATTCTGGCAGGAAAACAATGGGAATTCCAACCGGAAACAATGGGAATTCCAGCAGGAAACAATGGGAATTCCTGCAGGAAAACAATAATTCTGACAGGAAAACAATGGGAATTCCAGCAGGAAAACAATGGGAATTCTGGCAGGAAAACAATGGGAATTCCAGCAGGAAAACAATGGGAATTCCAGCAGGAAAACAATGGGAATTCCAGAGGGAAAACAATGGGAATTCCAGCAGGAAACAATGGGAATTCCAGAGGGAAAACAATGGGAATTCCAGAGGGAAAACAATGGGAATTCCAACCAGAAACAATGGGAATTCTGGCAGGAAAACAATGAGAATTCCAACCAGAAAACAATGGGAATTCCAGCAGGAAAACAATGGGAATTCCAACAGGAAAACAATGGAAATTCTAGCAGGAAAACAATGGGAATTCCAGCAGGAAAACAATGGGAACTCCAGCAGGGAAAAAAAGGGAATTCTGACAGGAAAACAACGGGAATTTAGGAGGGAAAAGAGGGATGGGGCACGGCCAGCGCTTCCTTCTGCCCTTCCCAGTTTTCCAGCCCCATCCCTGTACCCCTTCCCAGTGCTCCCAGTGCCATTCCCAGCACTCCCAGCCTCATTCCCAGTACTCCCAGTGCCTCCCAGTGCCCCAGCCCCATTCCCAGTCCCATTCCCAGTGTCCCCAGTGCCCCAGCCCCATTCCCGGTCCCCCCAGACCCATTCCCAGTGCCCCCAGTGCCCCATTCCCAGTCCCATTCCCAGTCTCCCCAGTGCCCCAGCCCCATTCCCAGTCTCCCCAGTTCCCCCCAGTCCCATTCCCAGTACCCCCAGCCCAATTCCCAGTCCCATTCCCAGTCTCCCCAGTCCCTCCCAGCCCCATTCCCAGTGCCCCAGCCCCATTCCCAGTCCCATTCCCAGTCTCCCCAGCCCCATTCCCAGCCCCATTCCCAGTGCCCCAGCCCCATTCCCAGTCCCATTCCCAGTACCCCCAGCCCAATTCCCAGCCCCATTCCCAGTCTCCCCAGCCCAATTCCCAGTCCCATTCCCAGTGCCCCAGCCCCATTCCCAGTCCCATTCCCAGTACCCCCAGCCCAATTCCCAGTCCCATTCCCAGTCTCCCCAGTCCCTCCCAGCCCCATTCCCAGTGCCCCAGCCCCATTCCCAGTCCCATTCCCAGTCTCCCCAGCCCAATTCCCAGTCCCATTCCCAGTGCCCCAGCCCCATTCCCAGTCCCATTCCCAGTACCCCCAGCCCAATTCCCAGCCCCATTCCCAGTCTCCCCAGTCCCTCCCAGCCCCATTCCCAGTGCCCCAGCCCCATTCCCAGTCCCATTCCCAGTACCCCCAGCCCCATTCCCAGCCCCATTCCCAGTGCCCCAGCCCCATTCCCAGTCTCCCCAGTCCCTCCCAGCCCCATTCCCAGTGCCCCAGCCCCATTCCCAGTGCCCCAGCCCCATTCCCAGTCCCATTCCCAGTCCCATTCCCAGTGCCCCAGCCCAATTCCCAGTCCCATTCCCAGTGCCCCAGCCCCACTCCCAGTCCCCCCAGTCCCATTCCCAGTGCCCCCAGTGCCCCATTCCCATTCCCAGCCCCACTCCCATTCCCATTCCCAGTGCCCCCAGTACCTCCATGTGGCCGTTCTCGCGGGCCAGCACGCACCAGTGCGAGGGCTCGGGGCTCAGCGGGGCCGGCTCGCGCTCGGGGGGCCCCGCCCGGCGCGGCTCCTCCCGGGGGGGCGAGCGGCCCGAGCCCCCCGAGTCCCCGTAGAGCATCTCCTCCTCATCGTCCACCGAGCCGCTGTGGGGAGACAGCAATGGCACACCTGGGTTACCTGGGCACACCTGGGATACACCTGGGCACAGCTGGGGACACCTGGGATACACCTGGGATACACCTGGGATACACCTGGGACACCCCTGGAAACCCCCCCAGTCCCTGTAGAGCATCTCCTCCTCATCGTCCACCAAGCCGCTGTGGGGACACGGGCACACCTGAGTTACCTGGGCACACCTGAGTTACCTGGGCACACCTGGGATACACCTGGGATAGACCTGGGACACCCCTGGAAACCCCCCCAGTCCCTGTAGAGCATCTCCTCCTCATCGTCCACCGAGCCACTGTGGGGACACGGGCACACCTGAGTTACCTGGGCACACCTGAGTTACCTGGGCACACCTGGGTACACTTGGGATACACCTGGGATAGACCTGGGCACACCTGGGATAGATCTGGGACAGACCTGGGATACATCTGGTCACACCTGGGATAGACCTGGGGTACACCTGGGGCACACCTGAGCACACCTGGATACACCTGAGAACATCCCTGGGGATACAACCGGGAACACCTGGAGACTGGGGACACCTGGGGATACCTTGGGGACATCTGGGGACACCTTAGGGACATCTGGGGATTCCTGGGGACACCTGGGGGACACCTGGGGACACCTGAGAACATCCCTGGACACACAGCCAGGAACACCTGGACACTGGGGACACCTGGGGACACCTTAGGGACACCCTGGGCACACCTGGGCACCTTGTGACCCACCTGAGGTCCTGGATGAGGGTCTCGGCCTCGGCGTGGGGGCGGGGCGGGGGCTCCTCGCGGGGGGCGCGGCTCTCGGTGGTGAACATTCCGGAAAGGTCCCGGTACAGGCACAGCGCTGTCACCCGCGAGGGCTGCAGGGGACATTGGGGACATTGGGGACATTGGGGACATCAATGGGGACACTGAGAACATTCCGGAAAGGTCCCGGTACAGGCACAGCGCTGTCACCCGCGAGGGCTGCAGGGGACATTGGGGACATCAGTGGGGACATTGGGGACATCAATGGGGACATTGGGGACATCCTGGTACAGGCACAGCGCTGTCACCCAGGTGGGCTGCTGGGGACATTGGGGGGATATTTGGGATATGGGGACAGCAGGGACATCAGGGACATTGGGGGTGTTAGGGACACTGGGGACAGCAGGGACATCAGGGACATTGGGGGTGTTAGGGACACTGGGGACACTGGAAGGACACTGGGGACATTTGGGACACTGAGAACATTCTGGAAAGGTCCTGGTACAGGCACAGCGCTGTCACCCATGACAGCTGCCTGAGGACATCACTGGGGACACCGGTGCCACTCACGTGTGACAAGGGTGGCCGCAGCGGGCCAGGCAGGGTTGGGGACACTCAGGGATGGTTGGGTTGGGTTAGGAGGAGTTGGGGACACAGGTGACACAGTGACACTCAGGTGTGACACGGGTGCCCAGGGCCAGGCGGGGATGGTTGGGTTGGGTTAGGAGGAGTTGGGGACACCGGTGACACTCACGTGTGACACGGGTGGCCACAACAGGGACAGACAGGGATGGTTGGGGACACAGGTGACACAGTGCCACTCACGTGTGACAGAGGTGGCCGCAGCAGGGACACTCAGGGATGGTTGGGTTGGGTTAGGAAGGGTTGGGGACACAGGTGACACAGTGCCACTCATGTGTGACACGGGTGGCTGCAGCAGGGCCAGGCGGGGTTGGGGACACTCAGAGATGGTTAGGAGGAGTTGGGGACACAGGTGACACTCACGTGTGACAGGGGTGGCCACTGCAGGGCCAGACAGGGATGGTTGGGTTGGGTTAGGAAGGGTTGGGGACACAGGTGACACTCACGTGTGACACGGGTGGCCACAGCAGGGACACTCGGGGATGGTTGGGTTGGGTTAGGAAGGGTTGGGGACACAGGTGACACTCACGTGTGACACGGGTGGCCGCAGCAGAGCCAGGTGAGGTTGGGGACACTCGGGGATGGTTGGGTTGGGTTAGGAAGGGTTGGGGACACAGGTGACACTCACGTGTGACACGGGTGGCCACAGCAGGGACACTCGGGGATGGTTGGGTTGGGTTAGGAAGGGTTGGGGACACCGGTGACACTCACGTGTGACACGGGTGGCCGCAGCAGGGCCAGGCGCGGGGCGCGCCCGCCGTAGGTGTCCCCCTTGAGGGTGAAGGTGGCCAGGTGGCCGTCGGCGCTGAGCAGCACCCCGAAGGGATCGGCCACGGCGCAGTGCACGATGGGAGAGCCCAGGTCCACGGGGACAAAGTGCAGCTGGGTCACTGGGAGGGGACAGCAGTGTCACAGCAGTGTCACAGCAGTGTCACCATGGGGTCACAGCCCTGTCACATCACCCCTGTGTCACCCAAACCCACGGGGACAAAGTGCAGCTGGGTCACTGCGGGGACAGCAGTGTCACAGCAGTGTCACCATGGGGTCACAGCCCTGTCACATCACCCCTGTGTCACCCAAACCCACGGGGACAAAGTGCAGCTGGGTCACTGGGAGGGGACAGCAGTGTCACAGCAGTGTCACAGCCCTGTCACATCACCCCTGTGTCACCCCAAACCCACGGGGACAAAGTGCAGCTGGGTCACTGCAGGGACAGCAGTGTCACAGCAGTGTCACAGCAGTGTCACAGCAGTGTCACAGCAGTGTCACATCACTCCTGTGTCACCCAAACCCACGGGGACAAAGTGCAGCTGGGTCACTGCGGGGACAGCAGTGTCACAGCAGTGTCACAGCAGTGTCACAGCAGTGTCACAGCCCCTGTGTCACCCAAGCCCACGGGGACAAAGTGCAGCTGGGTCACTGGGAGGGGACAGCAGTGTCACAGCAGTGTCACAGCCCCTGTGTCACCCCAAATCTATGGGGACAAAGTGCAGCTGGGTCACTGCAGGGACAGCAGTGTCACAGCAGTGTCACCATGGGGTCACAGCAGTGTCACAGCCCTGTCACATCACCCCTGTGTCACCCAAACCCACAGGGACAGCAATGTCACAGCAGTGTCACAGCAGTGTCACATCAATGTCACCCCCAGGGTCACCTGTGTCACCCTCAATGTCACCTCATTGTCACTTCACCAGCAGGAACCCCCTAATGTCACTCCCGGTATCACCTGCTGCTGTCACCTGTCACTCTCAGGCTCAGGAACCACCCGGAAGTGCCACCCTGGTGTCACCTCTGCTGGTGACACCCCCTTGGTGTCACACCTGAGGACACCTGGGCCCCCATGTGATCCCCTGATGTCACTGCAGGTGTCCCCAGCTGTGTCCCTGTCCCCAGCTGTGTCCCTGTCCCCACGTGTGTCCCCAGATGTGCCCAGGTGTGTCCCTGTCCCCAGCTGTGTCCCTGTCCCCAGCTGTGTCCCTGTCCCCACGTGTGTCCCCAGATGTGCCCAGGTGTGTCCCTGTCCCCAGGTGTGTCCCTGTCCCCAGGTGTGTCCCCAGGTGTGTCCCAGGTGTGTCACTCACCGCCCTGCAGCAGGCGCAGCCCCAGAGGTGACACCTGCACGATGAACTGGCCCTGGCCCAGGTGTGTCCCTGTCCCCAGGTGTGTCCCTGTCCCCAGCTGTGTCCCTGTCCCTAGGTGTGTCCCTGTCCCCAGCTGTGTCCCTGTCCCCAGGTGTGTCCCTGTCCCCAGCTGTGTCCCTGTCCCCAGGTGTGTCCCTGTCCCCAGGTGTGTCCCCAGGTGTGTCCCAGGTGTGTCACTCACCGCCCTGCAGCAGGCGCAGCCCCAGAGGTGACACCTGCACGATGAACTGGCCCTGGCCCAGGTTCCCTGCGAACACGGTCGGGCCCTGCGTGGCGAAGCCGCTCGTGTCCAGCTCCAGGATCTCCTGGCCCGTCTGCAGGATCTGGGGACAGCGGGGACATTGGGGACACCGGGGACACCGGGGACACCAGGGACATTGGGGACACTGGGGACAGCGGGGACAGCGGGGACACTGGGGACATTGGGGACACTGGGCACACTGGGGACACTGGGGACAGTGGGGACGCTGGGGACACTGGGGACACTGGGGACACTGGGGACATTGGGGACACTGGGGATGTGGCACCCACAGAGCCACCACAACATGGGTGCTGTCCCCAAGGAGGGACATGGGGACAATAAGGGGACACTGTGGGGCACTGAACCCTGGATGTGGCACCCAGGGGAGTCCCCAAGATCATGTCACTGTCCCCACGATGGTCCCTGTCCCTCACCGTGGTGGAGCCCTCGCGGCTCAGGATGAGGAACCCGTGTCCCCATGTCCCCAATGTCCCCGTGATGTCCCCAATGTCCCTCACCATGGTGGAGCCCTCACGGCTCAGGATGAGGAACCCGTGTCCCCATGTCCCCAATGTCCCCAACAACGTCCCCTCACCATGGTGGAGTCCTCACGGCTCAGGATGAGGAACCCCTGTCCCCATGTCCCCATGATGTCCCCGTGATGTCCCCAATGTCCCTCACCATGGTGGAGCCCTCGCGGCTCAGGATGAGGAACCCCTGCCCTTGGGATGTCCCCATGATGTCCCCAATGTCCCCAATGTCCCTCACCATGGTGGAGCCCTCGCGGCTCAGGATGAGGAAACCCTGCCCCCATGATGTCCCCGTGATGTCCCCAATGTCCCTCACCATGGTGGAGTCCTCGCGGCTCAGGATGAGGAACCCGTGACGTTATGTCCCCTATGTCCCCGTGATGTCCCCAATGTCCCTTCTCACCATGGTGGAGTCCTCGCGGCTCAGGATGAGGAACCCGTGACGTTATGTCCCCTATGTCCCCGTGATGTCCCCAATGTCCCCAATGTCCCTTCTCACCATGGTGGAGTCCTCGCGGCTCAGGATGAGGAACCCGTGACGTTCCCCGTCCTCCTCAGAACTTTCCGGAGCCGCCGTCGCCGCCTCGGGCTCCGCGCTGGTCCCCGGGGCCACCTCGGGCTGTGGGGACAGAGCCTCGGTGGGGACAGGGGACACAGGGACAGGGAGACAGGGGACAGAGGAATGGGGGACACAGGGACAGGGAGACAGGGGGACACGGGGCAGACAGGGGGACATGGAGGGGACAAGGGGACATTGGGACACAGGGACAGAGGGACATGGGATGAGAAGACATCAGGGGACACAGTGACATGGCGGGTCACAAACGGGACACAGGGACACAGATGAGGGACACTGGGATGGCACAACATGGAGATGGGGGACTTGGGGACACAGGGACAGGGGACAAGGAGGGGACAGAACAACATGGGGACACAGTGGGACAAGGGGAGGGAGACAGAAGGACAGGGGGGACAGGGGACAAGGGGAAGGGGGACAGGGACACATGAGAGGACACAGGGACACATGGGGACACAGAGATAGGGGTCACAAACAGGGGACACAGGGGGACACGGGGATGGCAGGGACAGGGGGACACAGGGAGGGTGACATGGGGACACAGGGATGGTGTCATGGGGACATAAGGGGACACGGGGACAGGGATGGGGACAGTGTGTGACACAGGGACACGAGGGGACACAGGGACATGGTGACACAGGGAGGGTGACATGAGGGCACACAGGGACATGAATGGGGACAGTGACACAGGACACGAGGGGACACAGGGATATGGTGATACAGGGAGGGTGACATGGGGACATGAGGGGACACAGGGACACGAATGGGGACAGTGGCACAGGACACAGGGACAGGGATGGGGACACAGGGACGTGGGGACACAGGGGGGTGACATGGGGACACAGTGGCACAGGGGGTTGACACAGTGGGTGACACAGGGACACAGTGACAGGGAGGGTGACACGGTGACATGGTGACACGGGGGTGACACGGGTTGACACGGGGTGACACGGGGAAACGGTGACATGGGGGTAACATGGGGACACAGGTGACACAGGGGAGTGACACAGGACACAGGTGACACAGGGAGGGTGACACAGGAACACGGTGACACAGGAAGGGTGACACAGGGACACAGTGACACAGGGACATAGGTGACACGGAGGGGTGACACAGGAAGGGTGACACAGGGACATGGTGACACAGGAGGGGTGACACAGGAAGGGTGACACAGGGACACAGTGACACAGGGACATAGGTGACACGGAGGGGTGACACAGGAAGGGTGACACAGGGACATGGTGACACAGGAGGGGTGACACAGGAAGGGTGACACAGGGACATGGTGACACAGGAGGGGTGACACAGGAGGGGTGACACAGGGACACGGTGACATGGGGACACGGTAACAGAGGAGAGGTGACACAGTGACACAGGTGACACGGAGGGGTGACACGGGAGTGACACAGGGGGGGTGACACAGGGGGTGACACGGTGACACAGGGGGGGTGACACAGGGACACAGGTGACACGGAGGGGTGACACGGGGACACAATGACACAGGGACACGGTGACACAAGAGGGGTGACACAGGGACACAGAGACATGGTGACACAGTGGGTGACACAGGTGACACAGGACGGGTGACACGGGGACACGGGCACCCACCTGTTCCCGCGGCGGGGGCGCGGTGACCGTCCACATGTCGTAACAGCCGGGCAGCTCGAACGTGGTCACCACCTGCGGCCGGATGCTGCGCTGGGGACACCGACACCGTCAGGGACACCGACGGGGACAGGGACAGGGACAGGGATCGGGAAAAGGGACAGCGGTGAGGGGACACCGATGGGGACAGGGACAGGGATCGGGAAAAGGGACAGCGGTGAGGGGACACCGATGGGGACAGGGACAGGGACGGGGACGGGGACAGCGGTCGGGGACACCAATGGGGACAGGGACAGGGACGGGGACAGGGAGAGCGGTCGGGGACACCAATGGGGACAGGGCACAGGGGACAGGGACAGGGAACAGGGGACAGGGACAGGGATGGGGACAGGGAGAGCAGTCAGGGGACACCAATGGGGACAGGGCACAGGGGACAGGGACAGGGACGGGGACAGGGAGAGCGGTCAGGGGACACCAATGGGGACAGGGCACAGGGGACAGGGACAGGGGACAGGGGACAGGGAGAGCGGTCAGGGGACACCAATGGGGACAGGGCACAGGGGACAGGGACAGGGGACAGGGGACAGGGAGAGCGGTCAGGGGACACCAATGGGGACAGGGCACAGGGGACAGGGACAGGGACGGGGACAGGGAGAGCGGTCAGGGGACACCAATGGGGACAGGGCACAGGGGACAGGGACAGGGACGGGGACAGGGAGAGCGGTCAGGGGACACCAATGGGGACAGGGCACAGGGGACAGGGACAGGGGACAGGGGACAGGGAGAGCGGTCAGGGGACACCAATGGGGACAGGGCACAGGGGACAGGGACAGGGATGGGGACAGGGAGAGCAGTCAGGGGACACCAATGGGGACAGGGCACAGGGGACAGGGACAGGGGACAGGGGACAGGGAGAGCGGTCAGGGGACACCAATGGGGACAGGGCACAGGGGACAGGGACAGGGGACAGCGGTGAGGGGACACCGATGGGGACAGGGACAGGGGACAGGGGACAGCGGTGAGGGGACACCGATGGGGACAGGGACAGGGACAGGGACGGGGACAGCGGTCGGGGACACCAATGGGGACAGGGACAGGGACGGGGACAGGGAGAGCGGTCGGGGACACCAATGGGGACAGGGCACAGGGATAGGGACAGGGCACAGGGGACAGGGACAGGGATGGGGACAGGGAGAGCGGTCAGGGGACACCAATGGGGACAGGGCACAGGGGACAGGGACAGGGATGGGGACAGGGAGAGCGGTCAGGGGACACCAATGGGGACAGGGCACAGGGGACAGGGACAGGGGACAGGGGACAGGGAGAGCGGTCAGGGGACACCAATGGGGACAGGGCACAGGGGACAGGGACAGGGGACAGGGGACAGCGGTGAGGGGACACCGATGGGGACAGGGACAGGGACGGGGACAGCGGTGAGGGGACACCGATGGGGACAGGGACAGGGACGGGGACAGGGACAGCGGTGAGGGGACACCGATGGGGACAGGGACAGGGACGGGGACAGGGAGAGCGGTCGGGGACACCAATGGGGACAGGGCACAGGGGACAGGGACAGGGCACAGGGGACAGGGACAGGGGACAGGGGACAAGGAGAGCGGTCAGGGGACACCAATGGGGACAGGGCACAGGGGACAGGGACAGGGATGGGGACAGGGAGAGCGGTCAGGGGACACCAATGGGGACAGGGCACAGGGGACAGGGACAGGGAACAGGGGACAAGGGACAGAGAGTGCGGAGGAGGACACCGACAGGGATGGGGACAGGGGACAGGGATTTCAGGGAGAGCGGTCAGGGGACACCAATGGGGACAGGGGACAGGGATGGGGACAGGGCACAGGGACAGTGGTCAGAGGGACAGGGATGGGGATGGGACAGGGGACAGGGACAGGGACAGCAGTCAGGGGGACACCAACAGGGACAGGGGACAGGGACAGAGGGGACAGGGGACAGGGATGGGGACAGGGACAGTGGTCAGAGGGACAGCAATGAGAGAGACAGTGGTCACAGGGGACAGGGACAGAGGGGACAGGGGACAGGGACAGGGACAGTGGTCAGAGGGACAGGGATGGGGACAGGGACAGAGGGGACAGGGGACAGGGACAGAGGGGACAGGGGACAGGGATGGGGACAGGGACAGGGACAGGGACAGCAGTCAGGGGTGCACCCCACAGTTTTGGGGTGTCCCTGGGGGGTACAGGTGGGTTTTGGGGTACCCCATAGATTTTTGGGGTGTCCCTGGGTGGTTCAGGCGGGTTTTGGGGTGCACCCCACACTTTTGGGGTGTCCCTGGGGGGTACAGGTGGGTTTTGGGGTACCCCATAGATTTTTGGGGTGTCCCTGGGTGGTTCAGGCGGGTTTTGGGGTGCACCCCACACTTTTGGGGTGTCCCTGGGGGGTACAGGTGGGTTTTGGGGTGTCCCTGGGGGGTACAGGCAGGTTTTGGGGTACACCCCACACTTTTGGGATGTC
>NC_071530.1:152659984-152693813 GCF_026979565.1 Vidua chalybeata | reverse complement strand
AAAATAACCAAAGAACCCCAAAAAATCCCCCAAAAATCCCAGAAAACCCCAAAAAATCCCCCAAAAATCCCAAAGAACCCCAAAAAATCCCCCAAAAATCCCAAAGAACCCCAAAAAATCCCCAAAAATCCCAAAGAACCCCAAAAAATCCCCCAAAAATCCCAGAAAACCCCAAAAAACCCCAAAGAATCCCAAAGAACCCCAAAAAATCCCCAAAAATCCCAAAGAACCCCAAAAAATCCCCCAAAAATCCCAAAGAACCCCAGAAAACCCCAAAAATAACCAAAGAACCCCAAAAAATCCCCCAAAAATCCCAAAGAACCCCAAAAAATCCCCCAAAAATCCCAAAGAACCCCAAAAAATCCCCCAAAAATCCCAGAAAACCCCAAAAAATCCCCAAAAAGAAGACCCCGAGAAAGATCCCAAAAAACCCCAGTACAAATTTTGGGGTGCAGTTCCCGATTTTGGGGTGCTGTGACTCAGTTTTGGGGTGCTGTGGAGGATTTTGGGGTGCTGTGACTCAGTTTTGGGGTGCTGGGGAGGATTTTGGGGTGCTGTGACTCAGTTTTGGGGTGCAGTTCCCGATTTTGGGGTGCTGTGACTCAGTTTTGGGGTGCCATTATGGATTTTGGGGTGCTGTGACTCAGTTTTGGGGTGCCAGTACGGATTTTGGGGTGCTGTGGATGATTTTGGGGTGCTGTAGATAACTTTGGGGTGCCCTAACCGGTTTTTGGGGTGCAGTGGATGATTTTGGGGTGCCCTAACCGGTTTTTGGGGTGCCCTAACCCATTTTTGGGGTGCTGTTCCCTCAGCTCTCGGTGGTGGAGTACGACCCCGTTTGGGGGTGCTGTGACTCCATTTCGGGGTGCCATTATGGGTTTTGGGGTGCTGTGGATGATTTTGGGGTGCAGTGGATGATTTTGGGGTGCTGTAGATAACTTTGGGGTGCAGTGGATGATTTTGGGGTGCTGTGGATGATTTTGGGGTGCCCTAACCGGTTTTTGGGGTGCAGTGGATGATTTTGGGGTGCTGTAGATAACTTTGGGGTGCAGTGGATGATTTTGGGGTGCTGTGGATGATTTTGGGGTGCCCTAACCGGTTTTTGGGGTGCTGTGGATGATTTTGGGGTGCTGTGGATGATTTTGGGGTGCCCTAACCCGTTTCTGGGGTGCTGTGGATGATTTTGGGGTGCTGTGGATGATTTTGGGGTGCTGTAGATAACTTTGGGGTGCTGTGGATGATTTTGGGGTGCTGTGGATGATTTTGGGGTGCCCTAACCCATTTTTGGGGTGCTGTTCCCTCAGCTCTCAGTGGTGGAGTACGACCCCGTTTGGGGGTGCTGTGACTCAGTTTTGGGGTTCCAGTATGGATTTTGGGGTGCTGTAGATAACTTTGGGGTGCTGTGGATGATTTTGGGGTGCCCTAACCCGTTTTTGGGGTGCTGTGGATGATTTTGGGGTGCTGTGGATGTTTTTGGGGTGCTGTGGATGATTTTGGGGTGCCCTAACCCGTTTTTGGGGTGCTGTGGATGTTTTTGGGGTGCTGTGGATGATTTTGGGGTGCAGTGGATGATTTTGGGGTGCTGTGGATGATTTTGGGGTGCCCTAACCCATTTTTGGGGTGCTGTTCCCACAGCTCTCGGTGGTGGAGTACGACCCCGGCACCCACGACCTCAAGACTCTGTCCCTGCACTACTTCGAGGAGCCGGAGCTGCGGGTGGGGCCACCCCCCAAATTCCCTCATTCCCCCCGGATTTTGGGGTTCCCCCACCCCCCAAAATCCCTCATTCCCCCCGGATTTTGGGGTTCCCCCACTCCCCAAATTCTCTCATTCCCCCAGATTTTGGGGTTTTCCCAACCCCCAAATTCCCTCATTCCCCCTGGATTTTGGCGTTCCCCAGATCCCCAAATTCTCTAATTTTGCCCAGATTTCCCCAAATCCACAATCCCAAATTCCCTCATTTCCCCCAGATTTTGGGGTTCCCCAGATACCACAATCCCAAATTCCCTCATTTCCCCCGGATTTTGGGGTTCCCCAGATACCACAATCCCAAATTCCCTCATTTCCCCCGGATTTTGGGGTTTCTCAGATCCCAGAACCACAGATTCCCTGATTTACCCCAGATTTTGGGGTTCCCCAAATTCCCTCATTTCCCCCAGATTTTGGTGTTCCCCAGATCCCACAACCCCAAATTCCCTCATTCCCCTGGATTTCGGGGTTCCCCAGATTCTCTCATTTCCCCCGGATTTTGGGGTTCCCCAGATCCCACAACCCCAAATTCCCTCATTTCCCCCGGATTTTGGGGTTCCCAAATCCCCAAATTCCCTCATTCCCCTGGATTTTGGAGTTCCCCAAATCCCCAAAATCCCTCATTTCCCCCGGATTTTGGGGTTCCCCAAATCCCACAACCCCAAATTCCCTCATTTCCTCTGGATTTTGGGGTTCCCAAATCCCACAACCCCAAAATCCCTCATTTCCCCCAGATTTTGGGGTTCCCCCAAACCCCAAATTCCCTCATTTCCCCGGATTTTGGGGTTCCCCAGATCCCACAACCCCAAATTGCCTAATTTCCCCCAGATTTTGGGGTTCCCCAAATTCCCTCATTTCCCCAGATTTCGGGGTTCCCCAAATCCCACAATCCCAAATTCCCTCATTTCCCTCAGATTTTTGGGTTCTCCAAATCCCACAATCCCAAATTCCCTCATTTCCCCCCGGATTTTGGGGTTCCCCCACCCCCCAAATTCCCTCATTCCCCCGGATTTTGGGGTTCCCCAAATCTCACAATCCCAAATTCCCTCATTCCCCCCGGATTTTGGGGTTCCCCAAATCCCACAACCCCAAATTCCCTCATTCCCCCGGATTTTGGGGTTCCCCAAATCCCACAATCCCAAATTCCCTCATTCCCCCCAGATTTTGGGGTTCCCCAAATCCCACAATCCCAAATTCCCTCATTTCCCCCAGATTTCGGGGATCCCCAAATCCACAATCCCAAATTCCCTCATTCCCCTGGATTTTGGGGTTCCCCAGACCCCAGATCCCCAAACTCCCTCATTTCCCCAGATTTTGGGCTTCCCCAGATCCCACAACCCCAAATTCCCTCATTCCCCTGGATTTCGGGGTTCCCCAGATTCTCTCATTTCCCCCAGATTTTGGGGTTCCCCAGATCCCAGAACCCCAAATTCCCTCATTTCCCCCAGATTTTGGGGTTCCCCAGATCCCACAACCCCAAATTCCCTTATTCCCCCGGATTTTGGGGTTCCCCCAACCCCCAAATTCCCTCATTTCCCCCGGATTTTGGGGCTCCCCAGACCCCCAGAACCCCAAATTCCCTCATTTCCCCCGGATTTTGGGGCTCCCCCGACCCCCAGAACCCCAAATTCCCTCATTTCCCCCCAGAACGGATTTTGGGGTTCCCAAATCCCAGAGCCACCCCAAACACCCCAAACCCCATTTTTTAGGACGGCTTCGTGCAGAACTGAGCTCTGGGATGGATTTTGGGGTTCCAGACCCACCCCACACACCCTGAACCCCATTTTTTAGGATGGCTTTGTGCCTACAGAGCTCTGGGATGGATTTTGGGGTTCCAGAGCCACCCCACCCACCCCGAACCCCCCATTTTTTAGGACAGCTTTGTGCAGAACGTGCACACAGGGCTGTGGGATGGATTTTGGGGTTCCAGAGCTACCCCAAACACCCCAAATCCCATTTTTAGGATGGCTTCATTCAGAACTGGTCTCTGGGATGGATTTTGGGGTTCCAGAGCCACCCCAAACACCCCAAACCCCCCATTTTTCCAGGATGGCTTCGTGCAGAACGTGCACACGGGGCTCTGGGATGGATTTTGGGGTTCCAGAGCCACCCCAAACCCCCCATTTTTCCAGGACGGCTTCGTGCAGAACGTGCACACGCCCCGCGTGCGGGTGTGGGGTCACTCTGGGATGGATTTTGGGGTTCCAGAGCCACCCCAAACACCCCAAAACCCCCATTTTTCCAGGACGGCTTCGTGCAGAACGTGCACTCGCCCCGTGTGTGGGTGTGGGGTCACTCTGGGATGGATTTTGGGGTTCCAGACCCACCCCACACACCCTGAACCCCATTTTTTAGGATGGCTTTGTGCACACAGAGCTCTGGGATGGATTTTGGGGTTCCAGAGCCACCCCAAACCCCCCAAACCCCCCATTTTTCCAGGACGGCTTCGTGCAGAACGTGCACACGGGGCTCTGGGATGGATTTTGGGGTTCCAGAGCCACCCCAAACCCCCCAAACCCCCCATTTTTCCAGGACGGTTTCATGCAGAACGTGCACACGCCCCTTGTGTGGGTGTGGGGTCACTCTGGGATGGATTTTGGGGTTCCAGAGCCACCCCAAATTCCTGTTTTTTAGGACGGCTTTGTGCAGAACGTGCACACGCCCTGTGTGCGGGTGCGGGGTCACTCTGGGATGGATTTTGGGGTTCCAGAGCCACCCCAAACACCCCGAACCCCCCATTTTTTAGGACAGCTTTGTGCAGAACGTGCACACAGGGCTGTGGGATGGATTTTGGGGTTCCAGAGCTACCCCAAACACCCCAAATCCCATTTTTAGGATGGCTTCATTCAGAACTGGTCTCTGGGATGGATTTTGGGGTTCCAGAGCCACCCCAAACACCCCAAACCCCCCATTTTTCCAGGACGGCTTCGTGCAGAACGTGCACACGGGGCTGTGGGATGGATTTTGGGGTTCCAGAGCCACCCCAAACCCCCCAAACCCCCCATTTTTCCAGGACGGCTTCGTTCAGAACGTGCACACGCCCCGCGTGCGCGTGGACCCCGACGGGCGCTGCGCGGTGATGCTGATCTACGGCACGCGCCTGGTGGTGCTGCCCTTCCGCCGCGACTCGCTGGCCGACGAGCACGAGGGGCTGGTGGGAGAGGGGTGAGACTGACCCCCCCCAGACCCCCCCCCAGGGCCCCCCAAAAACCGGGCAGACCCCCCTGAACCCCCGTCCCTGCAGGCAGAAGTCGAGTTTCCTGCCCAGCTACATCATCGACGTGCGTGAGCTGGACGAGAAACTGCTCAACATCATCGACATGCAGTTCCTGCACGGCTACTACGAGCCCACGCTGCTGATCCTCTTCGAGCCCAACCAGACCTGGCCCGGGTCAGTTCTGGGGTTCTGGGGGAATTCAGGGGGTTTTGGGACAGTTTGAGGGAATTTAGGGCAGTTTTGGGGGGGTTCTGGGGCTTTTGTGGGTCTCAGCCCATGCAGTTCCTGCACGGCCACTACGAGCCCACGCTGCTGATCCTCTTCGAGCCCAACCAGACCTGGCCCGGGTCAGTTCTGGGGTTTTGAGGGGAATTCAGGGGGTTTTGGGACAGTTTGAGGGAATTTGGGGCAGTTTTGGGGGGGTTTCAGGGGGTTTTGGGGGTCTCAGCCCATGCAGTTCCTGCACGGCTACTACGAGCCCACGCTGCTGATCCTCTTCGAGCCCAACCAGACCTGGCCCGGGTCAGTTCTGGGGTTCTGGGGGAATTCAGGGGGTTTTGGGACAGTTTGAGGGAATTTGGGGCTGTTTTGGGGGGGTTTCAGGGGGTTTTGGGGGTCTCAGCCCATGCAGTTCCTGCGTGGCCACTACGAGCCCACAGTGCTGATCCTGCCCAACCTGAGCTGGCCTGGGTCAGTTTTGGTATTTCGGGGTTTTTTGAGCGATTTCGGGGGATTTTGGCTGTTTTGGAAGGATTTGGGGGGGGGGGTTCAGGGGATTTTGGAGGGATTTTGAAGGGTTTTGGGGCTCTCAGCCCATGCAGTTCCTGCACGGCCACTACGAGCCCACGCTGCTGAGCCTCTTTGAGCCCAACCAGACCTGGCCCGGGTCAGTTCTGGGATTTTGAGGGGAATTCAGGGGGTTTTGGGGAGGATTCAGGGGGGTTTGGGGGCATTTCAGGGGGTTTTGGGGGTTGCAGCCCCTGTAGTTCCTGTGTGGCCACTACGAGCCCACGCTGCTGATCCTCTTCGAGCCCAACCAACTCTGGCCCAGGTCCATTTTGGGGGTCCCAGGGGAATTTGGGGCTGTTTTGGGGGTGTTTCAGGAGGTTTTGGGGTGGTTTGGGGAGTTTTGGGGGGGTTCTGGGGCTTTTGTGGGTCTCAGCCCATGCACTTCCTGCGTGGCCACTACGAGCCCACGCTGCTGATCCTCTTTGAGCCCAACCAGACCTGGCCCGGGTCAGTTTTGGGGTTTAGGGGGGGTTTCAGGGGGTTTTGGGGGCATTTCAGGGGGTTTTGGGACAGTGTGAGGGAATTTGGGGCTGTTTTGGGGGGGTTTCAGGGGGTTTTGGGGGTTGCAGCCCCTGTAGTTCCTGCGTGGCCACTACGAGCCCACAGTGCTGATCCTGCCCAACCTGAGCTGGCCCGGCTCCGTTTTGGAGTTTGGGGGGAATTTTGGGGCCTTTTGGGGTGCTTTGGAGGGAATTTGGGGGGTTTTGGGGGGGTTTCAGGGGGTTTTGGGGTCTCAGGAGAAGTCCCAGCCCATGCAGTTGCCCCATGGCTACTGTGAGCCCACGTTGCTGATCATCCTCGAGCCCAACCAGAGCTGGGTCCATTTTGGGATTTGGGGGGAGTTTGGGGCACTTTGGGGGAATTTCAGGAGGTTTGGGGGATTTAGGGGCTCAGGGGAGTTTTGGGCTCCCAAGGGGGATCTGGAAGGTTCCAGTGCAGGGGGACACTGCCCAGTTTGGGGTGACACTGGGGGCACAGGGACAGGGTCAGTGCCAGTTCGGGGTGACACTGGGGACAGGGTCAGTGCCAGTTTGGGGTGACACTGGGGGCACAGGGACAGGTCAGTGCCAGTTCGGGGTGACACTGGGGACAGGGTCAGTGCCAGTTTGGGGTGACACTGGGGACACAGGGACAGGGTCAGTGCCAGTTTGGGGTGACAGTGGGGACACAGGGCCAGGGTCAGTGCCAGTTTGGGGTGACAGTGGGGACACAGGGCCAGGGTCAGTGCCAGTTTGGGGTGACAGTGGGGACACAGGGACAGGGTCAGTGCCAGTTTGGGGTGACAGTGGGGACACAGGGCCAGGGTCAGTGCCAGTTTGGGGTGACAGTGACAGTGGGGACACAGGGCCAGGGTCAGTGCCAGTTTGGGGTGACACTGGGGACACAGGGCCAGGGTCAGTGCCAGTTTGGGGTGACAGTGACACTGGGGACACAGGGCCAGGGTCAGTGCCAGTTTGGGGTGACAGTGGGGACACAGGGCCAGGGTCAGTGCCAGTTTGGGGTGACAGTGACAGTGGGGACACAGGGCCAGGGTCAGTGCCAGTTTGGGGTGACACTGGGGACACAGGGCCAGGGTCAGTGCCAGTTTGGGGTGACAGTGACAGTGGGGACACAGGGACAGGGTCAGTGCCAGTTTGGGGTGACAGTGACACTGGGGACACAGGGCCAGGGCTGGGGATGGGTCAGGGGTCAGTCTGTCACCCCTGGTGACATTGGGGTGTCCCCAAGGGAGTGACAGGGCTGAGGGGTCAGGGGTCAGACTGTCACCGTGAGGGACATTGGGTTGTCCCCACAGGAGGGTGGCAGTGCGACAGGACACGTGTGGGGTCAGGGTGTGTCTGTGACACAGAGGTGGCACAGAGGTGACACTGGTGTCCCCACAGGAGGGTGGCAGTGCGACAGGACACGTGTGGGGTCAGGGTGTGTCTGTGACACAGAGGTGGCACAGAGGTGACACTGGTGTCCCCACAGGAGGGTGGCAGTGCGACAGGACACCTGCAGCATCGTGGCCATCTCGCTGAACATCCTGCAGCGCGTCCACCCGGTCATCTGGTCACTGAGCTCGCTGCCCTTCGACTGCACCCAGGCACTGCCTGTCCCCAAACCCATCGGTCAGTGACAGTGACACAGTGAGACAGTGACACAGTGACAGTGACAGTGACACAGGGTCACTGAGCTCGCTGCCCTTCGACTGCACCCAGGCACTGCCTGTCCCCAAACCCATCGGTCAGTGACACTGACAGTGACACAGTGACAGTGACACAGTGACAGTGACACAGTGACAGTGACACAGGGTCACTGAGCTCGCTGCCCTTCGACTGCACCCAGGCACTGCCTGTCCCCAAACCCATCGGTCAGTGACACTGACAGTGACAGTGACACAGTGACAGTGACAGTGACACAGGGATAGTGACACTGTGACACAGTGACACAGTGACAGTGACACAGGGTCACTGAGCTCGCTGCCCTTCGACTGCACCCAGGCACTGCCTGTCCCCAAACCCATCGGTCAGTGACACTGACAGTGACACAGTGACAGTGACAGTGACACAGTGACAGTGACAGTGACACAGTGACACAGGGACAGTGACACAGTGACAGTGACACAGTGACACAGTGACAGTGACACAGGGTCACTGAGCTCGCTGCCCTTCGACTGCACCCAGGCACTGCCTGTCCCCAAACCCATCGGTCAGTGACACTGACAGTGACACAGTGACAGTGACAGTGACACAGTGACAGTGACAGTGACACAGTGACACAGGGACAGTGACACAGTGACAGTGACACAGTGACAGTGACAGTGACACAGTGACAGTGACACAGTGACAGTGACAGTGACACAGTGAGACAGTGAGACAGTGACACAGTGACAGTGACACAGGGTCACTGAGCTCGCTGCCCTTCGACTGCACCCAGGCACTGCCTGTCCCCAAACCCATCGGTCAGTGACACTGACAGTGACACAGTGACAGTGACAGTGACAGTGACAGTGACACAGTGACAGTGACACAGTGACAGTGACACAGTGACAGTGACAGTGACAGTGACACAATGACAGTGACAGTGACACAGTGACACAGTGACAGTGACACAGTGACAGTGACACGGTGACAGTGACACTGTGACAGTGACAGTGACAGTGACAGTGACACAGTGACAGTGACACAGTGACAGTGACACAATGACAGTGACAGTGACACAGTGACACAGTGACAGTGACACAGTGACAGTGACACGGTGACAGTGACACTGTGACAGTGACACAGTGACAGTGACACAGTGACAGTGACAGTGACACAGTGAGACAGTGACACAGTGACACAGTGACAGTGACACAGGGTCACTGAGCTCGCTGCCCTTCGACTGCACCCAGGCACTGCCTGTCCCCAAACCCATCGGTCAGTGACACTGACAGTGACAGTGACAGTGACAGTGACAGTGACACAGTGACAGTGACAGTGACACAGTGACAGTGACACAGGGTCACTGAGCTCGCTGCCCTTCAACTGCACCCAGGCACTGCCTGTCCCCAAACCCATCGGTCAGTGACAGTGACAGTGACACAGTGACAGTGACAGTGACACAGTGACAGTGACACAGTGACAGTGACACTGTGACACAGTGACACAGTGACAGTGACACAGTAACAGTGACACAATGACAGTGACAGTGACACAGTGACACAGTGACAGTGACACAGTGACAGTGACACAATGACAGTGACAGTGACACAGTGACACAGTGACAGTGACACAGTGACAGTGACAGTGACACAGTGACAGTGACACGGTGACAGTGACACTGTGACACAGTGACACAGTGACAGTGACACAGTAACAGTGACACAATGACAGTGACAGTGACACAGTGACACAGTGACAGTGACACAGTGACAGTGACACGGTGACAGTGACACTGTGACACAGTGACACAGTGACAGTGACAGTGACACTGTGACACAGTGACACAGTGACACAGTGACAGTGACAGTGACGTAGTGACACAGTGACAGTGACACAGTGACAGCTACCGTGGAGTGATGGTGGTGCTGGTGTTGTCAATGACACTGTCCCCATGTCCTCGTGTCCCCCAGGTCTGTGGTGATGGTGACACTGACACTGACGGTGACACTGACAATGGCAGTGACACTCTCCCCATGTTCCTGTGTCCCTGGGGGAGTGGTGATGGTGACAATGACAGTATTGACAATGACACTGTCCCCAGTGTCCCCAGGGGGCATGCTGACGGTGGCACTGATGGTGACACTGTCCCTGTCCCCGTGTCCAAGGGGGTGTGGTTATGACAGTGACACTGACACTGTCCCCATGTCCCAGGGGGTGCAGTGACAATGACAGTGACTCTGTTCCCATGGTGACACTGTCCCTGTCCCCAGTGCCACAGGAGGTGTGGTGGTGCTGATGGTGACACTGTCCTTGTCCCCATGTCACAGGAGGTGTGGTGATGGTGACAATGACAGTGACACTGTCCCCATGTCCCCATTGTCCCCAGTGTCCCAGGTGTGGTGACAATGACACTGACACTGTCCCCATGTCCTAGGAGGAGTGGTGATGGTGGCACTGACGGTGACACTGTCCCCATGTCCCCCTGTCCCCATGTCCCAGGAAGAGTGGTGATGGTGTGGTGATGGTGACACTGATGGTGGCACTGATGGTGATGCTGATGGTGTGGTGACGGTGACACTGATGGTGACACTGTCCCCATGTCCCAGGAGGAGTGGTGATGGTGCCACTGATGGTGCCACTGATGGTGCCACTGTCCCAGGGCAGGTGTCCCTGTCCCCATGTCCCAGGAGGAATGGTGATGGTGTGGTGATGGTGTGGTGATGGTGACACTGATGGTGACACTGTCCCTGTCCCCATGTCCCCATGTCCCAGGAGGAATGGTGATGGTGTGGTGATGGTGTGGTGATGGTGACACTGTCCCTGTCCCCATGTCCCCATGTCCCAGGAGGAATGGTGATGGTGTGGTGATGGTGTGGTGATGGTGACACTGATGGTGACACTGTCCCTGTCCCCATGTCCCCATGTCCCAGGAGGAGTGGTGATGGTGTGGTGATGGTGTGGTGATGGTGACACTGACGGTGACACTGACGGTGACACTGTCCCTGTCCCCATGTCCCAGGAGGAATGGTGATGGTGTGGTGATGGTGTGGTGATGGTGACACTGACGGTGACACTGTCCCTGTCCCCATGTCCCAGGAGGAGTGGTGATGGTGTGGTGATGGTGTGGTGATGGTGACACTGACGGTGACACTGTCCCTGTCCCCATGTCCCAGGAGGAATGGTGATGGTGTGGTGATGGTGTGGTGATGGTGACACTGACGGTGACACTGTCCCTGTCCCCATGTCCCAGGAGGAGTGGTGATGGTGTGGTGATGGTGTGGTGATGGTGACACTGACGGTGACACTGTCCCTGTCCCCATGTCCCCATGTCCCAGGAGGAATGGTGATGGTGTGGTGATGGTGTGGTGATGGTGACACTGACGGTGACACTGACAGTGACACTGTCCCCATGTCCCCATGTCTCAGGAGGAGTGGTGATGGTGTGGTGATGGTGACACTGACGGTGACACTGATGGTGACACTGTCCCCATGTCCCCATGTCCCAGGAGGAGTGGTGATGGTGTGGTGATGGTGACACTGACGGTGACACTGATGGTGACACTGTCCCCATGTCCCCATGTCCCCATGTCCCAGGAGGAGTGGTGATCTTCGCTGTGAACTCGCTGCTGTACCTGAACCAGAGCGTGCCCCCGTACGGGGTGGCGCTCAACAGCCTCACCTGCGGCACCACCGTCTTCCCGCTGCGTAAGGGACACCGCCGGGCCTGGCCCTGTCCTGGCCCTTCCCTGTCCCTGTCACTGTCCCTGTTCCTGTCCCCTTTCCTGTCCCTGTCACTGTCCCTGTCCCCGTCCCTGTCCCCATTCTGTCCCTGTTCCTGTCCCTATTCCTATCCCTGTCCCCATCCCTGCCATGTCCCTGTCCCTCTCCCTGTTCCTGTCCCTGTCCCTCTCCCTGTCCCCATCCCCGCTGTGACTGTCCCTGTCCCCGTCCCTGTCCGTGTCCCTGTCCCTCTCCCCATCCCCACTGTGACTGTTCCTGTCCCCATCCCTGTCCCCATCCCCACTGTGTCTGTCCCCATCCCTGTCCCCATCCCTGTCCCCATCCCCACTGTGACTGTTCCTGTCCCCATCCCTGTCCCCATCCCTGTCCCCATCCCCACTGTGACTGTCCCCATCCCTGTCCCCATCCCTGTCCCCATCCCCACTGTGACTGTCCCCATCCCTGTCCCCATCCCCACTGTGACTGTCCCCATCCCTGTCCCCATCCCTGTCCCCATCCCCACTGTGACTGTCCCTGTCCCCATCCCTGTCCCTGTCCCTGTCCCCATCCCCACTGTGACTGTCCCCATCCCTGTCCCCATCCCCACTGTGACTGTCCCTGTCTCCATCCCTGTCCCCATCCCTGTCCCCATCCCCACTGTGACTGTCCCCATCCCTGTCCCCATCCCTGTCCCCATCCCCACTGTGACTGTCCCCATCCCTGTCCCCATCCCCACTGTGACTGTCCCTGTCTCCATCCCTGTCCCCATCCCTGTCCCCATCCCTGTCCCCATCCCCACTGTGACTGTCCCCATCCCTGTCCCCATCCCTGTCCCCATCCCCACTGTGACTGTCCCCATCCCTGTCCCCATCCCTGTCCCCGTCCCTGTCCCTGTCCCTGTCCCCATCCCTGCTGTGACTGTCCCCATCCCTGTCCCCATCCCTGTCCCCGTCCCCGTCCCTGTCCCTGTCCCCATCCCCACTGTGACTGTCCCCATCCCTGTCCCCATCCCTGTCCCCGTCCCTGTCCCTCTCCCTGTCCCTGTCCCTGTCCCCATCCCTGCTGTGACTGTCCCCATCCCTGTCCCCAGGGGTCCAGGAGGGCGTGAGGATGACTCTGGACTGTGCCCAGGCCACCTTCATCTCCTATGACAAGATGGTCATCTCGCTCAAGGGGGGGGAGATGTGAGTCTGGGGGCTCCTGGGGGTGTCCCCAAAGATTTCGGGGTGTCCCTAAGGATTTGGGGTGTCCCCTGTCCCCGAAGTGCCACCCCCTGTCCCAGCCGTGTCCTGGAGCTGGTCAGGGACAGGATGAGCTCTGTCCCCTCCTTCCCCTGGGACAAAGGGGGGGATCCGTGGGGGTCTTGGGGTCATCTCCAGGGATTTTGGGGGATCCTGGGGGTGTCCCAAAGGATTTGGGGTGTCCCCATGTCCCCCCCTGAGGTGTCCCCTGTGTATCCCAGCTGTGTCCTGATGCTTACTGGGGACAGGACGTGCTCTGTCCCTGGGGCAAGGAGGGGGGTCCCTGGTTTTTCTGGGGATGTCCCCAAGTATTTGGGGGTGTCCCCAAGGGTTTTGGGGATGTCCCCAAGGACTTTGGGGGTGTCCCCAGGTGTTTTGGGGTGTCCCCTCTCCCCCCATGAGCTGTCCCCTTGCTGTCCCAGCAGTGTCCTGACACTGATCACGGATGGGATGTGCTCTGTCCCTGGGACAAGGGGGGTCCCTGGTGGTGCTGGGATGACTTTTGGGGGGTCTCCAGGGATTTGGGAGTGTCCCCAAATATTTGGGGGTGTCCCCAAGGGTTTTGGGGGTGTCCCCAAGGACTTTGGGGGTGTCCCCAGGTGTTTTGGGGTGTCCCCTGTCCCCCCATGAGCTGTCCCCTTGCTGTCCCAGCAGTGTCCTGACACTGATCATGGATGGGATGTGCTCTGTCCCTGGGACAAGGGGGGTCCCTGGTGGTCCTGGGATGACTTTTGGGGGGTCTCCAGGGATTTGGGGGTGTCCCCAAGGGTTTGGGGTGTCCCCAAGGACCTGGGGGTGTCCCCAAGGACTGGTTTTGGGGTGTCCCCTCTCCCCCCCTGAGCTGTCCCCTCCTGTCCCAGCTGCGTGCTGATCACGGACACAACCCGCTCCATCCCTGGGACAAGGGGGGATCCCCGTTTTTCTGGGGGTGTCCCCAAATATTTGGGGGTGTCCCCAAAGACCTGGGGGTGTCCCCAAGGACCTGGGGCTGTCCCCAAGGATTTTGGGGTGTCCCCAAGGGTTTTGGGGTGTCCCCTGTGCCCCCCTGAGCTGTCCCCTCCTGTCCCAGCTACGTGCTGACGCTGATCACGGACGGGATGCGCTCCGTGCGCTCCTTCCACTTCGACAAAGCGGCCGCCTCCGTCCTCACCACCTGTGTAAGCACCTGGGCACACCTGGGCACACCTGGGCACACCTGGGCACACCTGGCACGCCCAGGGGACACCTGGGGACACTCAGGGGACACCTGTGTCCCCAGATGGTCCCTCTGGAGCCGGGGTATCTGTTCCTGGGGTCCCGCCTGGGGAACTCCCTCCTGCTCAGGTACACGGAGAAGCTGCAGGAGCCCCCGGCCGGGGCGGGCAAGGAGGGGCCCGACAGACAGGTGAGACCCCAAAACACACCTGGGTATCCCAAAACTCACCTGAGCACCCCAAAATTCACCTGAGGATCCCCAAAACCCTCCCCACAACCCCAAAATCCACCTGGGGGGACCCTGAAACCCACCCTGCGACCCAAAAATCCCCATCCCAGAGCCCCCGGCCGGGGCAGGCAAGGAGGGGCCCGACAGACAGGTGAGATCCCAAAACACACTTGGGTACCCCAAAACACACCTGGGCACCCCAAAATTCACCTGTGGATCCCCAAAACTCACCTGAGCACCCCAAAATTCACCTGGGGATCCCCAAAACCCTCCCCACGACCCCAAAATCCTTCCCCAAGAACCCCAAATCCTCCCTGGGATCTCAAATCCCCATCCCAGAGCCCCCGTCCGGGGTGGGCAAGGAGGGGCCCGACAGACAGGTGAGACCCCAAAACACACCTGGGTATCCCAAAACTCACCTGAGCACCCCAAAATTCACCTGAGGATCCCCAAAACCCTCCCCACAACCCCAAAATCCACCTGGGGGGACCCTGAAACCCACCCTGCGACCCAAAAATCCCCATCCCAGAGCCCCCGGCCGGGGCAGGCAAGGAGGGGCCCGACAGACAGGTGAGATCCCAAAACACACTTGGGTACCCCAAAACACACCTGGGCACCCCAAAATTCACCTGTGGATCCCCAAAACTCACCTGAGCACCCCAAAATTCACCTGGGGATCCCCAAAACCCTCCCCACGACCCCAAAATCCTTCCCCAAGAACCCCAAATCCTCCCTGGGATCTCAAATCCCCATCCCAGAGCCCCCGTCCGGGGTGGGCAAGGAGGGGCCCGACAGACAGGTGAGACCCCAAAACACACCTGGGTATCCCAAAACTCACCTGAGCACCCCAAAATTTACCTGGGGATCCCCAAAACCCTCCCCACAACCCCAAAATCCACCTGGGGCGACCCTGAAACCCACCCTGCGACCCAAAAATCCCCATCCCAGAGCCCCCGGCCGGGGCAGGCAAGGAGGGGCCCGACAGACAGGTGAGATCCCAAAACACACTTGGGTACCCCAAAACACACCTGGGCACCCCAAAATTCACCTGGGGATCCCCAAAACTCACCTGAGCACCCCAAAATTCACCTGGGGATCCCCAAAACCCTCCCCACGACCCCAAAATCCTTCCCCAAGAACCCCAAATCCTCCCTGGGATCTCAAATCCCCATCCCAGAGCCCCCGTCCGGGGTGGGCAAGGAGGGGCCCGACAGACAGGTGAGACCCCAAAACACACCTGGGTATCCCAAAACTCACCTGAGCACCCCAAAATTTACCTGGGGATCCCCAAAACCCTCCCCACAACCCCAAAATCCTCCCCAAAGAACCCCAAATCCTCCCTGGGACCTCAAATCCCCATCCCAGAGCCCCCGTCCGGGGTGGGCAAGGAGGGGCCCGACAGACAGGTGAGACCCCAAAACACACCTGGGCAACCCAAAAGTCACCTGGGCACCCCAAAATTCACCTGGGGATCCCCAAAATCCACCTGGGGATCCCAAAATTCACCTGGGGATCCCCAAAATCCACCTGGGGATCCCAAAATTCACCTGGGCACCCCAAAAGTCACCTGGGGATCCCCAAAATCCACCTGGGGATCCCAAAATCCACCTGGGGATCCCCAAAATCCACCTGGGGATCCCAAAATTCACCTGGGCACCCCAAAAGTCACCTGGGGATCCCCAAAATCCACCTGGGGATCCCAAAATTCACCTGGGCACCCCAAAAGTCACCTGGGGATCCCCAAAATTCACCTGGGCACCCCAAAATGCACCTGGGGATCCCAAAACTCATCCGGGCACCCCAAACCACACCTGGGCACCCCAAAACTCACCTGGGCACCCCAAATCTGTGCCTGTCCCCCCCAGGAGGAGCCCCCGGTGAAGAAGAAACGCTCGGAGCCATCGGGGCCATGGGCAGGTGGGGACACCTGGGGATACTGGGGACACCTGGGGGACACCTGGGGGACATTGGGGACATTGGGGACACCTGGGGGACACCTGGGGGACATTGGGGACATTGGGGACACCTGGGGGACACCTGGGGGACACTGGGGATACCTGGGGGACATTGGGGACATTGGGGACACCTGGGGGTCACCTGGGGACACCTGGGACACTGGGGACATTGGGGACACCTGGGGACATTGGGGACACCTGGGACACTGGGGACACCTGGGGGACACTGGGGACACCTGGGGGACACTGGGGACACCTGGGACATTGGGGACACCTGGGGGACACCTGGGACATTTGGGACACCTGGGGACACCTGGGGGACACTGGGGACACCTGGGGACATCTGGGGACACCTGGGGGACACCTGGGACATTGGGGACACCTGGGGACATTGGGGACACCTGGGACACTGGGGACACCTGGGACATTTGGAACACCTGGGGGACACTGGGGACACCTGGGGACACCTGGGGGACACTGGGGACACCTGGGACATTTGGGACACCTGGGGACACCTGGGGGACACCTGGGGACATCTGGGGACACTGGGGACACCTGGGACATTGGGGACACCTGGGGGACATTGGGGACACCTGGGACATTGGGGACACCTGGGGGACACTGGGGACACCTGGGGGACACTGGGGACACCTGGGACATTGGGGACACCTGGGGGACACTGGGGACACCTGGGACATTTGGAACACCTGGGGACACCTGGGGACACCTGGGGGACACTGGGGACACCTGGGACATTGGGGACACCTGGGGGACACTGGGGACACCTGGGGGACTTTGGGGACACCTGGGGGACACTGGGGACACCTGGGGGACTTTGGGGACACCTGGGGGACACTGGGGACACCTGGGACACTGGGGACACCTGGGGGACACCTGGGGGACTCTGGGGACACCTGGGGACACCTGGGGGACACTGGGGACACCTGGGACATTGGGGACACCTGGGGACACTGGGGACACTTGGGGGACTTTGGGGACACTGGGGACACAGTGGGGGGTGGCACCGGGTGACAGGGGGGTGACAGCGGTGACACGGGGCCATGGAGGTGGCACTGGGGTGGCAGGGGACGGGTGGGGGACACGTGAGGCACGGGAGGGTGGCAGGGGGGTGACACAGGGTGACAGGAGGTGACACAGGGGATGGCAGCAGGTGACACAGGTGACAGGTGTGTCCCTGTGGCAGGGGGGTGACACAGGTGACACAGGTGACACAGGTGACACAGGTGACAGGTGTGTCCCTGTGGCAGGGGGGTGATACCGGGGGTGACACAGGTGACACAGGTGACACAGGTGACAGGTGTGTCCCTGTGGCAGGGGGGTGACACAGGTGACACAGGTGACACAGGGGTGTGACACAGGTGACACAGGTGACACAGGTGACAGGTGACAGGTGTGTCCCTGTGGCAGGGGGGTGACACAGGTGACACAGGGGTGTGACACAGGTGACACAGGTGACACAGGTGACAGGTGTGTCCCTGTGGCAGGGGGGTGACACAGGTGACACAGGGGTGTGACACAGGTGACACAGGTGACACAGGTGACAGGTGTGTCCCTGTGGCAGGGGGGTGACACAGGTGACACAGGTGACACAGGGGTGTGACACAGGTGACACAGGTGACACAGGTGACAGGTGTGTCCCTGTGGCAGGGGGGTGACACAGGTGACACAGGTGACACAGGTGACAGGTGACAGGTGTGTCCCTGTGGCAGGGGGGTGACACAGGTGACACAGGTGACACAGGTGACAGGTGACAGGTGTGTCCCTGTGGCAGGGGGGTGACACAGGTGACACAGGGGGTGACACAGGTGACACAGGTGACACAGGGGTGTGACACAGGTGACACAGGTGACACAGGTGACAGGTGACAGGTGTGTCCCTGTGGCAGGGGGGTGACACAGGTGACACAGGTGACACAGGTGACAGGTGACAGGTGTGTCCCTGTGGCAGGGGGGTGACACAGGTGACACAGGTGACACAGGTGACAGGTGACAGGTGTGTCCCTGTGGCAGGGGGGTGACACAGGTGACACAGGTGACAGGTGACAGGTGTGTCCCTGTGGCAGGGGGGTGACACAGGTGACACAGGTGACACAGGGGTGTGACACAGGTGACACAGGTGACACAGGTGACAGGTGTGTCCCTGTGGCAGGGGGGTGACACAGGTGACACAGGTGACACAGGTGACAGGTGTGTCCCTGTGGCAGGGGGGTGACACAGGTGACACAGGTGACAGGTGTGTCCCTGTGGCAGGGGGGTGACACAGGTGACACAGGTGACAGGTGACAGGTGTGTCCCTGTGGCAGGGGGGTGACACAGGTGACACAGGTGACACAGGTGACAGGTGACAGGTGTGTCCCTGTGGCAGGGGGGTGACACAGGTGACACAGGTGACACAGGGGTGTGACACAGGTGACACAGGTGACACAGGTGACAGGTGTGTCCCTGTGGCAGGGGGGTGACACAGGTGACACAGGTGACACAGGTGACAGGTGTGTCCCTGTGGCAGGGGGGTGACACAGGTGACACAGCGGGTGACACAGGTGACACAGGTGACACAGGGGTGTGACACAGGTGACACAGGTGACACAGGTGACAGGTGACAGGTGTGTCCCTGTGGCAGGGGGGTGACACAGGTGACACAGGGGTGTGACACAGGTGACACAGGTGACACAGGTGACAGGTGTGTCCCTGTGGCAGGGGGGTGACACAGGTGACACAGGTGACACAGGGGTGTGACACAGGTGACACAGGTGACACAGGTGACAGGTGTGTCCCTGTGGCAGGGGGGTGACACAGGTGACACAGGTGACACAGGTGACAGGTGACAGGTGTGTCCCTGTGGCAGGGGGGTGACACAGGTGACACAGGTGACACAGGTGACAGGTGACAGGTGTGTCCCTGTGGCAGGGGGGTGACACAGGTGACACAGGGGGTGACACAGGTGACACAGGTGACACAGGGGTGTGACACAGGTGACACAGGTGACACAGGTGACAGGTGACAGGTGTGTCCCTGTGGCAGGGGGGTGACACAGGTGACACAGGTGACACAGGTGACAGGTGACAGGTGTGTCCCTGTGGCAGGGGGGTGACACAGGTGACACAGGTGACACAGGTGACAGGTGACAGGTGTGTCCCTGTGGCAGGGGGGTGACACAGGTGACACAGGTGACAGGTGACAGGTGTGTCCCTGTGGCAGGGGGGTGACACAGGTGACACAGGTGACACAGGGGTGTGACACAGGTGACACAGGTGACACAGGTGACAGGTGTGTCCCTGTGGCAGGGGGGTGACACAGGTGACACAGGTGACACAGGTGACAGGTGTGTCCCTGTGGCAGGGGGGTGACACAGGTGACACAGGTGACAGGTGTGTCCCTGTGGCAGGGGGGTGACACAGGTGACACAGGTGACAGGTGACAGGTGTGTCCCTGTGGCAGGGGGGTGACACAGGTGACACAGGTGACACAGGTGACAGGTGACAGGTGTGTCCCTGTGGCAGGGGGGTGACACAGGTGACACAGGTGACACAGGGGTGTGACACAGGTGACACAGGTGACACAGGTGACAGGTGTGTCCCTGTGGCAGGGGGGTGACACAGGTGACACAGGTGACACAGGTGACAGGTGTGTCCCTGTGGCAGGGGGGTGACACAGGTGACACAGGTGACAGGTGTGTCCCTGTGGCAGGGGGGAAGCCGCAGGCGCAGGACGAGGTGGACGAGATCGAGGTGTACGGCAGCGAGGCGGCCTCGGGGACACAGCTGGCCACCTACTCCTTCGAGGTACTGTCCTTGTCACCTCCCTGTCACCTGTGTGTCACCCCAACCTGGCCACCTACTCCTTCGAGGTACTGTCCTTGTCACCTCCCTGTCACCTGTGTGTCACCCCAACCTGGCCACCTGCTCCTTCGAGGTACTGTCCTTGTCACCTGTGTGTCACCTGTGTGTCACCCCAACCTGGCCACCTGCTCCTTCGAGGTACTGTCCTTGTCACCTGTGTGTCACCTGTGTGTCACCCCAACCTGGCCACCTACTCCTTCGAGGTACTGTCCTTGTCACCTGTGTGTCACCTGTGTCACCCCCTGTGCCCCCGCGGTGACCCCACGTCCCCGTGCCAGGTGTGTGACAGCATCCTCAACATCGGGCCCTGCGCCAACGCCGCCATGGGGGAGCCAGCCTTCCTGTCCGAGGAGGTGAGGGACCCAAAAACCCCAAAATCCACCCCAAAACCCTCAAAATCCACCCCAAAACCCACCCCAACCCCGGCCTTCCTGTCCGAGGAGGTGAGGGACCCAAAAACCCCAAAATCCACCCCAAAACCCTCAAAATCCACCCCAAAACCCACCCCAACCCCGGCCTTCCTGTCCGAGGAGGTGAGGGACCCAAAAACCCCAAAATGTGCCCCAAAACCCCCAAAATCCACCCCAAAACCCACCCCAACCCCGGCCTTCCTGTCCGAGGAGGTGAGGGACCCAAAAACCCCAAAATGTGCCCCAAAAACCCCAAAATCCACCCCAAAACCCACCCCAACCCCGGCCTTCCTGTCCGAGGAGGTGAGGGACCCAAAAACCCCAAAATGTGCCCCAAAAACCCCAAAATCCACCCCAAAACCCACCCCAACCCCGGCCTTCCTGTCCGAGGAGGTGAGGGACCCAAAAACCCCAAAATGTGCCCCAAAAACCCCAAAATCTGCCCCAAAACCCACCCCAACCCCGGCCTTCCTGTCCGAGGAGGTGAGGGACCCAAAAACCCCAAAATGTGCCCCAAAAACCCCAAAATCCACCCCAAAACCCACCCCAACCCCGGCCTTCCTGTCCGAGGAGGTGAGGGACACAAAAACCCCAAAATGTGCCCCAAAAACCCCAAAATCCACCCCAAAACCCACCCCAACCCCGGCCTTCCTGTCCGAGGAGGTGAGGGACCCAAAAACCCCAAAATGTGCCCCAAAAACCCCAAAATCCACCCCAAAACCCACCCCAACCCCGGCCTTCCTGTCCGAGGAGGTGAGGGACACAAAAACCCCAAATGTATCCCAAAACCCACCCCAAATTCCTGCACCCTAAAATTCCTGCACCCCAGGCCCTGACCCCACAACTGACCCCACACTGACCCCACACCTGACCCCAAAGCTGACCCTATACCTGACCCCAAAGCTGACCCCACACTGACCCCAAAGCTGACCCCAAAGCTGACCCTATACCTGACCCCACACTGACCCCACACTGACCCCATACCTGACCCCAAAGCTGAACCTATGCCTGACCCCACACTGACCCTATACCTGATCCCAAAGCTGACCCCACACTGACCCCAAAGCTGACCCTATACCTGACCCCAAAGCTGACCCCACACTGACCCCAAAGCTGACCCTATACCTGACCTCAAAGCCGACCCCACACCTGATCCCAGATGACCCCAAACCTGATCCCAAAACTGACCCCACACTTGACCCCAAAACTGACCCCAAAGCTGGCCCCACACTGACCCCAAAGCTGACACCACACTTCATCCTAAATGACCCCAAACCCTGACCCCAAAGGACCCCAAATGACCCCAAACATGACCCCAAAGCTGACCCCACACTGACCCCAAAGCTGACCCTATACCTGACCCCACACCTGACCCCACACTGACCCCACACTGACCCTATACCTGACCCCACACTGACCCCACACTGACCCTATACCTGACCCCACACTGACCCTATACCTGACCCCACACTGACCCCACACTGACCCCACACTGACCCTATACCTGACCCCACACTGACCCCACACTGACCCCATACCTGACCCCACACTGACCCTATACCTGACCCCACACTGACCCCATACCTGACCCCACACTGACCCCACACTGACCCCACACTGACCCCATACCTGACCCCACACTGACCCTATACCTGACCCCACACTGACCCCACACTGACCCCAAAGCTGACCCCACACTGACCCCAAAGCTGACCCTATACCTGACCCCACACTGACCCCACACTGACCCCACACCTGACCCCAAAGCTGAACCTATGCCTGACCCCACACTGACCCCACACTGACCCCACACTGACCCCACACTGACCCCACACTGATCCTATACCTGACCCCACACTGACCCCACACTGACCCCAAAGCTGACCCTATACCTGACCCCACACTGACCCCACACTGACCCCACACTGACCCTATACCTGACCCCACACTGACCCCACACTGACCCCACACTGACCCCAAAGCTGACCCCACACCTGACCCCAAAGCTGACCCTATACCTGACCCCATACCTGACCCCGCTGTCTCCCACAGTTCCAGAACAGCCCCGAGCCCGACCTGGAGATCGTCCTGTGCTCAGGGTACGGCAAGAACGGGGCGCTGACCGTGCTGCAGGTACCCCAAAAATACCCCAAAAACACCCCAAAAACATCCCTGAACCCCAAAAACATCCCAAAAACATCCTTGAACCCCAAACCACCCCAAAACCATCCCAAAAACATCCCTGAACCCCAAAACCACCCTTGTGCTCGGGGTACGGCAAGAACGGGGCGCTGACCGTGCTGCAGGTACCCCAAAACCACCCCAAAAACACCCCAAAAACATCCCTGAACCCCAAATACATCCCAAAAACCTCCCTGAACCCCAAATACATCCCAAAAACATCCTTGAACCCCAAACCACCCCAAAACCACCCCAACAACATCCCTGAACCCCAAAACCACCCCTGTGCTCGGGGTACGGCGAGAACGGGGCGCTGACCGTGCTGCAGGTACCCCAAAAACCACCCCAAAAACCACCCCAAAACCAACCCTGAACCCCAAATACATGCCAAAAACATCCCAAAAACATCCCTGAACCCCAAAAACCACCCCAGAAACACCCCTGAACCCCAAAACCATCCCTGAACCCCAAAAACCACCCCAAAAACATCCCTGAACCCCAAAACCATCCCTGAACCCCAAAAACCACCCCAAAAACATCCCTGAACCCCAAACCACCCCAAAACCACCCCAAAAACATCCCTGAAACCCAAAACCACCCCTGTGCTCGGGGTACGGCAAGAACGGGGCACTGACCGTGCTGCAGGTACCCCAAAAACCCCCAAAAACACCCCTGAACCCCAAATACAACCCAAAAACATCCCAAAAACATCCCTGAACCCCAAAAACCACCCCAAAAACATCCCTGAACCCCAAATACAACCCAAAAACATCCCAAAACCATCCCTGAACCCCAAATACACCCCAAAAACATCCCTGAACCCCAAAACCACCCCAAAACCATCCCTGTGCTCGGGGTACGAAAAGAACGGGGCGCTGACCGTGCTGCAGGTACCCCAAAAACCCCCAAAAACTCACCTGGGCACCCCAAAACCACCCCTGAGACCCCTCCGATTCCCAAACGCCCCCCTAAACCCCAAAACCCCAAATTTCTCCGTGAACCCCAAAAACCCCCGACCCCCCTGAACCCCCAAAACCCCCCTTTTACCCCAAATCCCCTGAACCCCAAAACCCCAAATTCCCCCCCAAACCCCAAAACCCCCAAACCCCTGAACCCCAAAAACCCTAAAGCCCTGAACCCCAAAACTCCAAATTTCCCCCTGAATCCCCCAAACCTCCTGAACCCCAAAACCCCAAATTTCCCCCTGAACCCCCCAAAACCCCAAACTCTCCTGAACCCCAAAACCCTAAATCCCCCTGAACCCCAAAACCCCAAATTCCCCCCTGAACCCCACAAACCCCCCTGAACCCCAAAACACCAAATCCCCCCAGAACCGCAAACCCCCTGAACCCCAAAACCCCAAATTTGCCCCTGAACCCCACAAACTGCAAACCCCCCTGAACCCCAAAACCTCAAATTTCCCCCTGAACCCCAAAACCCCAAACCCTCCTGAACCCCACAAACCCCAAAGCCCCCCAAACCCCAAAACCCAAAATTCCCCCCTGAACCCTACAAACCCCAAACCCCCTTTGAACCCCCCAAAACCCCAAATTTCCCCCGGAACCCCAAAATCCCAAATTTCCCCCTGAACCCCCCAAACTCCCCTGAACCCCACAAACCCCAAACCCCTCTGAACCCCAAAACCCCAAATTTCCCCCTGAACCCCACAAACCCCAAACCCCCCTGAACTCCCCAAAACCCCAAATTTCCCCCGGAACCCCAAAACCCCAAATTTCCCCCTGAACCCCAAAACCCCAAACCCTCCTGAACCCCACAAACCCCAAAGCCCCCTGAACCCCAAAACCCAAAATTCCCCCCTGAACCCCACAAACCCCAAACCCCCTTTGAACCCCCCCAAAACCCCAAATTTCCCCCGGAACCCCACAAACCCCCCTAAACCCCAAATCCCCCCAGAACTGCAAACCCCCTGAACCCCAAAACCCCAAATTCCCCCCTGAACCCAAAAACCCCAAAGCCCCCCGAACCCCAAAACCCAAAATTCTCCCCTGAACCCCACAAACCCCAAACCCCCCTGAAGCCCAAAACCCCAAATTTCCCCCTGAACCCCACAAACCCCAAACCCCCCTGAACCCCCAAAACCCCAAATTTCCCCCTGAACCCCAAAACCCCAAATTTCCCCCTGAACCCCACAAACCCCCCTGAACCCCAAAACCCCCAATTCCCCCCTGAACCCCAAAACCCCAAATCCCCCCAAAACCCCAAATTTCCCCCTGAACCCCAAAACCCCCAATTCCCCCCTGAACCCCAAAACCCCAAATCCCCCCAAAACCCCAAATCCCCTGAACCCCAAAACCCCAAATTTCCCCATGAACCCCACAAACCCCCCTGAACCCCAAAACCCCAAATCCCCTGGAACCGCAAACCCCCTGAACCCCAAAACCCCCAATTCCCCCCTGAACCCCAAAACCCCAAATCCCCCCAAAACCCCAAATCCCCTGAACCCCAAAATCCCAAATTTCCCCCTGAACCCCAAAACCCCAAATCCCCTGGACCCCAAAACCCCAAACCCCCCCGCACCGCCCAGTCCCCCCGCGGGAGGTTCCCGGGGGGCCGATCCCGGTGCCAGAGCAGGGCTGGGGTGAACCAGGGTGACCCCAAAGTCTGGGGAGCGCCTGTACCCCCCAGGGACACCCCAAAAGTGTGGGGTGCACCCCAAAACCCGCCTGAACCACCCAGGGACACCCCAAAAGTGTGGGGTGCACCCCAAAACCTGCCTGTACCCCCCAGGGACACCCCAAAACCCACCTGTATCCCCCATGGACACCCCAAAAATCTATGGGGTACCCCAAAACCCACCTGTACCCCCCAGGGACACCCCAAAAGTGTGGGGTGCACCCCAAAACCCGCCTGAACCACCCAGGGACACCCCAAAAATCTATGGGGTACCCCAAAACCTGCCTGTACCCCCCAGGGAGACCCCAAAAATCTATGGGGTACCCCAAAACCCACCTGTACCCCCCAGGGACATCCCAAAAGTGTGGGGTGTACCCCAAAACCTGCCTGTACCCCCCAGGGACACCCCAAAAATCTATGGGGTACCCCAAAACCCACCTGTACCCCCCAGGGACATCCCAAAAGTGTGGGGTGCACCCCAAAACCCGCCTGAACCACCCAGGGACACCCCAAAAATCTATGGGGTACCCCAAAACCCACCTGTACCCCCCAGGGACACCCCAAAAGTGTGGGGTGCACCCCAAAACCCGCCTGAACCACCCAGGGACACCCCAAAAATCTATGGGGTACCCCAAAACCTGCCTGTACCCCCCAGGGAGACCCCAAAAATCTATGGGGTACCCCAAAACCCACCTGTACCCCCCAGGGACATCCCAAAAGTGTGGGGTGTACCCCAAAACCCGCCTGTACCCCCCAGGGACACCCCAAAAATCTATGGGGTACCCCAAAACCCACCTGTACCCCCCAGGGACACCCCAAAAGTGTGGGGTGCACCCCAAAACCCGCCTGAACCACCCAGGGACACCCCAAAAATCTATGGGGTACCCCAAAACCCACCTGTACCCCCCAGGGACACCCCAAAAGTGTGGGGTGTACCCCAAAACCCACCTGTACCCCCCAGGGACACCCCAAAAATCTATGGGGTACCCCAAAACCTGCCTGTACCCCCCAGGGAGACCCCAAAAATCTATGGGGTACCCCAAAACCCACCTGTACCCCCCAGGGACACCCCAAAAGTGTGGGGTGTACCCCAAAACCCGCCTGTACCCCCCAGGGACACCCCAAAAATCTATGGGGTACCCCAAAACCCACCTGTACCCCCCAGGGACACCCCAAAAGTGTGGGGTGCACCCCTGACTGCTGTCCCTGTCCCTGTCCCCATCCCTGTCCCCTGTCCCCTCTGTCCCTGTCCCCTGTCCCCTCTGTCCCCTGTCCCCTCTGTCCCCTGTCCCCTCTGTCCCTGTCCCCATCCCTGTCCCCTCTGTCCCTGTCCCCTGTCCCCTCTGTCCCTGTCCCCATCCCTGTCCCTCTGACCACTGTCCCTGTCCCTGTCCCCTGTCCCCTCTGTCCCTGTCCCTGTCCCCTCTGTCCCTGTCCCCATCCCTGTCCCTCTGACCACTGTCCCTGTCCCTGTCCCCTGTCCCCTCTGTCCCTGTCCCCTGTGACCACTGTCTCTCTCATTGCTGTCCCTCTGACCACTGTCCCTGTCCCCATCCCTGTCCCCTGTCCCCTCTGTCCCTGTCCCCTGTCCCTGTTGGTGTCCCCCTGACTGCTGTCCCTGTCCTTGTCCCCTGTCCCATCCCCATCCCTGTCCCTCTGACCACTGTCCCTGTGCCCTGTCCCCATCCCTGTGCCCTGTCCCCATTGGTGTCCCCTGACCGCTCTCCCTGAAATCCCTGTCCCCTGTCCCCATCCCTGTCGGTGTCCTCCTCCGCACTCTCTGTCCCTTGTCCCCTGTTCCCTGTCCCTGTCCCCTGTGCCCTGTCCCCATTGGTGTCCCCTGACCGCTCTCCCTGTCCCCTGTCCCCTGTCCCTGTCCCCTGTGCCCTGTCCCCATTGGTGTCCCCTGACCGCTCTCCCTGTCCCCATCCCTGTCCCTGTCCCCTGTGCCCTGTCCCCATTGGTGTCCCCTGACCGCTCTCCCTGTCCCCATCCCTGTCCCTGTCCCCTGTGCCCTGTCCCCATTGGTGTCCCCTGACTGCTCTCCCTGTCCCCATCCCTGTCCCTGTCCCCTGTGCCCTGTCCCTGTCCCCTGTGCCCTGTCCCCATTGGTGTCCCCGACCGCTCTCCCTGTCCCCGTCCCTGTCCCTGTCCCCATCGGTGTCCCCTCACCGCTGTCCCTGTCCCCGTCCCTGTCCCTGTCCCCATCGGTGTCCCCTCACCGCTGTCCCCGTCCCTGTCCCTGTCCCCATCGGTGTCCCCTCACCGCTGTCCCCTGTCCCCTGTCCCTGTCCCCTGTGCCCTGTCCCCATTGGTGTCCCCTGACCGCTCTCCCTGTCCCCTGTCCCCTGTCCCTGTCCCCTGTGCCCTGTCCCCATTGGTGTCCCCTGACCGCTCTCCCTGTCCCCTGTCCCCTGTCCCTGTCCCCTGTGCCCTGTCCCCATTGGTGTCCCCTGACCGCTCTCCCTGTCCCCATCCCTGTCCCTGTCCCCTGTGCCCTGTCCCCATTGGTGTCCCCTGACCGCTCTCCCTGTCCCCTGTCCCCTGTCCCTGTCCCCTGTACCCTGTCCCCATTGGTGTCCCCTGACCGCTCTCCCTGTCCCCATCCCTGTCCCTGTCCCCTGTGCCCTGTCCCCATTGGTGTCCCCTGACCGCTCTCCCTGTCCCCATCCCTGTCCCTGTCCCCTGTGCCCTGTCCCCATTGGTGTCCCCTGACCGCTCTCCCTGTCCCCTGTCCCCTGTCCCTGTCCCCTGTGCCCTGTCCCCATTGGTGTCCCCTGACCGCTCTCCCTGTCCCCATCCCTGTCCCTGTCCCCTGTGCCCTGTCCCCATTGGTGTCCCCTGACCGCTCTCCCTGTCCCCTGTCCCCTGTCCCTGTCCCCTGTGCCCTGTCCCCATTGGTGTCCCCTGACCGCTCTCCCTGTCCCCATCCCTGTCCCTGTCCCCTGTGCCCTGTCCCCATTGGTGTCCCCTGACCGCTCTCCCTGTCCCCTGTCCCCTGTCCCTGTCCCCTGTGCCCTGTCCCCATTGGTGTCCCCTGACCGCTCTCCCTGTCCCCTGTCCCCTGTCCCTGTCCCCTGTGCCCTGTCCCCATTGGTGTCCCCTGACCGCTCTCCCTGTCCCCATCCCTGTCCCTGTCCCCTGTGCCCTGTCCCCATTGGTGTCCCCTGACCGCTCTCCCTGTCCCCTGTCCCCTGTCCCTGTCCCCTGTGCCCTGTCCCCATTGGTGTCCCCTGACCGCTCTCCCTGTCCCCATCCCTGTCCCTGTCCCCTGTGCCCTGTCCCCATTGGTGTCCCCTGACCGCTCTCCCTGTCCCCTGTCCCCTGTCCCTGTCCCCTGTGCCCTGTCCCCATTGGTGTCCCCTGACCGCTCTCCCTGTCCCCGTCCCTGTCCCTGTCCCCTGTGCCCTGTCCCCATTGGTGTCCCCTGACCGCTCTCCCTGTCCCCGTCCCTGTCCCTGTCCCCTGTGCCCTGTCCCCATTGGTGTCCCCTGACCGCTCTCCCTGTCCCCTGTCCCCTGTCCCTGTCCCCTGTGCCCTGTCCCCATTGGTGTCCCCTGACCGCTCTCCCTGTCCCCTGTTCCCTGTCCCTGTCCCCTGTGCCCTGTCCCCATTGGTGTCCCCGACCGCTCTCCCTGTCCCCGTCCCTGTCCCTGTCCCTGTCCCCATCGGTGTCCCCTCACCGCTGTCCCTTTTCCCGATCCCTGTCCCTGTCCCCATCGGTGTCCCCTCACCGCTGTCCCTTTTCCCGATCCCTGTCCCTGTCCCTGTCCCCGTCGGTGTCCCTGACGGTGTCGGTGTCCCCAGCGCAGCATCCGGCCGCAGGTGGTGACCACGTTCGAGCTGCCCGGCTGTTACGACATGTGGACGGTCACCGCGCCCCCGCCGCGGGAACAGGTGGGTGCCCGTGTCCCCGTGTCACCCGTCCTGTGTCACCTGTGTCACCCACTGTGTCACCATGTCTCTGTGTCCCTGTGTCACCCCTCTTGTGTCACCGTGTCCCTGTGTCATTGTGTCCCCGTGTCACCCCTCCGTGTCACCTGTGTCCCTGTGTCACCCCCCCTGTGTCACCGTGTCACCCCCTGTGTCACCCCCCTGTGTCACTCCCGTGTCACCCCTCCGTGTCACCTGTGTCACTGTGTCACCTCTCCTCTGTTACCGTGTCCCCATGTCACCGTGTCCCTGTGTCACCCCTCCTGTGTCACCCCTCCTGTGTCACCATGTCCCTGTGTCACCCTTCCTGTGTCACCCCTCCTGTGTCACCATGTCCCTGTGTCACCCTTCCTGTGTCACCCCTCCGTGTCACCTATGTCCCTGTGTCACTGTGTCCCTGTGTCACCCTTCCTGTGTCACCCCTCCTGTGTCACCATGTCCCTGTGTCACCCTTCCTGTGTCACCCCTCCGTGTCACCTATGTCCCTGTGTCACTGTGTCCCTGTGTCACCCTTCCTGTGTCACCGTGTTCCTGTGTCACCCTCCCTGTGTCACCTGTGTCCTGTGTCACTCCCCTGTGTCACCTGTGTCCCCATGTTACCCCCATGTCACCGTTTCCCCGTGTCACCCCGTGTCAACCCGTGTCACCCCCGTGTCACCATGTCACCGTGTCACCCTCCCTGTCACTGTGTCCCTGTGTCACCCACTGTGTCAACCCCCTGTGCCACTGTGTCCCCATGTCACCCCCCTGTGTCCCCACGTCCCTGTGTCCCCATCCCTGTCCCTGTGTCCTGTGCCACTGTCCCCATTCGTGTCCCTGTGTCCCCTCATGTCCCCATGTCACCCTCCCTGTATCACCATATCCCTGTGTCCCCTCGTGTCCTGTGTCACTGTCCCCATTCATGTCCCTGTGTGCCCTCATGTCACCCTCCCTGTGTCACCATGTCCCTGTGTCCCCTCGTGTCCCTGTGTCACACACTGTCCCCATCCCTGTCCCCGTGTCCCCTTATGTCCCCATGACACCATCCCTGTGTCCCCATGTCACCCTCCCTGTGTCCCCCTGTCCCTGCCATCCCCGTGTCCCCCTGTGTCCCCTGTTTGTGACCCCCATCTCTGTGTCCCCATGTGTCCCTGTGTCCTCTCATGTGTCCCTGTCCCCCTTCCCCTTGTCCCCTGTCCCCCCTGTCCTTCTGTCTCCCTCCCCTTGTCCCACTGTGTCCCCATGTTGTTCTGTCCCCTCCTTGTCCCCTGTCCCTGTGTCCCCAAGTCCCCCATCTCCATGTTGTGCCATCCCAGTGTCCCTCATCTGTGTCCCTGTGTCCCGTTTGTGACCCGCCATGTCACTGTGTCCCCTGATGTCTTCTCATCCCATGTCCCTCTGTCCCTGTGTCCCAATGTCCCCTTGTCCCCTCCATGTCCCCTTGTCCCCTCCATGTCCCCTTGTCTGCCCCGTGTCCCCTGTCTCCCTGTCCCTGTGTCCCCCATTCCTCTGTCCCCTGTCTCCCTGTCCCTGTGTCCCCTGTCCCCACCGAGGCTCTGTCCCCACAGCCCGAGGTGGCCCCGGGGACCAGCGCGGAGCCCGAGGCAGCGACGGCGGCTCCGGAAAGTTCTGAGGAGGACGGGGAACGTCACGGGTTCCTCATCCTGAGCCGCGAGGACTCCACCATGGTGAGAAGGGACATTGGGGACATTGGGGACATCACGGGGACATAGGGGACATAACGTCACGGGTTCCTCATCCTGAGCCGCGAGGACTCCACCATGGTGAGAAGGGACATTGGGGACATCACGGGGACATAGGGGACATAACGTCACGGGTTCCTCATCCTGAGCCGTGAGGACTCCACCATGGTGAGGGACATTGGGGACATCACGGGGACATCATGGGGGCAGGGTTTCCTCATCCTGAGCCGCGAGGGCTCCACCATGGTGAGGGACATTGGGGACATTGGGGACATCATGGGGACATCCCAAGGGCAGGGGTTCCTCATCCTGAGCCGCGAGGGCTCCACCATGGTGAGGGACATTGGGGACATCACGGGGACATCATGGGGACATGGGGACAGGGGTTCCTCATCCTGAGCCGTGAGGACTCCACCATGGTGAGGGGACGTTGTTGGGGACATTGGGGACATGGGGACACGGGTTCCTCATCCTGAGCCGTGAGGGCTCCACCATGGTGAGGGACATTGGGGACATCACGGGGACATTGGGGACATGGGGACACGGGTTCCTCATCCTGAGCCGCGAGGGCTCCACCACGGTGAGGGACAGGGACCATCGTGGGGACAGTGACATGATCTTGGGGACTCCCCTGGGTGCCACATCCAGGGTTCAGTGCCCCACAGTGTCCCCTTATTGTCCCCATGTCCCTCCTTGGGGACAGCACCCATGTTGTGGTGGCTCTGTGGGTGCCACATCCCCAGTGTCCCCAATGTCCCCAGTGTCCCCAGCGTCCCCACTGTCCCCAGTGTCCCCAGTGTGCCCAGTGTCCCCAATGTCCCCAGTGTCCCCGCTGTCCCCGCTGTCCCCAGTGTCCCCAATGTCCCTGGTGTCCCCGGTGTCCCCGGTGTCCCCAATGTCCCCGCTGTCCCCAGATCCTGCAGACGGGCCAGGAGATCCTGGAGCTGGACACGAGCGGCTTCGCCACGCAGGGCCCGACCGTGTTCGCAGGGAACCTGGGCCAGGGCCAGTTCATCGTGCAGGTGTCACCTCTGGGGCTGCGCCTGCTGCAGGGCGGTGAGTGACACACCTGGGGACACACCTGGGGACACACCTGGGGACAGGGACACACCTGGGGACAGGGACACAGCTGGGGACAGGGACACACCTGGGGACAGGGACACAGCTGGGGACAGGGACACACCTAGGGACAGGGACACAGCTGGGGACAGGGACACACCTGGGGACAGGGACACACCTGGGCCAGGGCCAGTTCATCGTGCAGGTGTCACCTCTGGGGCTGCGCCTGCTGCAGGGCGGTGAGTGACACACCTGGGACACACCTGGGGACACACCTGGGGACAGGGACACACCTGGGGACAGGGACACACCTGGGCACATCTGGGGACACACGTGGGGACAGGGACACAGCTGGGGACAGGGACACAGCTGGGGACAGGGACACACCTGGGCACATCTGGGGACACACGTGGGGACAGGGACACAGCTGGGGACAGGGACACAGCTGGGGACACCTGCAGTGACATCAGGGGATCACATGGGGGCCCAGGTGTCCTCAGGTGTGACACCAAGGGGGTGTCACCAGCAGAGGTGACACCAGGGTGGCACTTCCGGGTGGTTCCTGAGCCTGAGAGTGACAGGTGACAGCAGCAGGTGATACCGGGAGTGACATTAGGGGGTTCCTGCTGGTGAAGTGACAATGAGGTGACATTGAGGGTGACACAGGTGACCCTGGGGGTGACATTGATGTGACACTGCTGTGACACTGCTGTGACATTGCTGTCCCTGTGGGTTTGGGTGACACAGGGATGATGTGACAGGGCTGTGACACTGCTGTGACCCCATGGTGACACTGCTGTGACACTGCTGTCCCTGCAGTGACCCAGCTGCACTTTGTCCCCATAGATTTGGGGTGACACAGGGGCTGTGACACTGCTGTGACACTGCTGTCCCCTCCCAGTGACCCAGCTGCACTTTGTCCCCGTGGGCTTGGGTGACACAGGGGCTGTGACACTGCTGTGACACTGCTGTGACACTGCTGTGACACTGCTGTCCCCGCAGTGACCCAGCTGCACTTTGTCCCCGTGGGTTTGGGTGACACAGGAGTGATGTGACACTGCTGTGACACTGCTGTGACACTGCTGTGACACTGCTGTGACACTGCTGTCCCTGCAGTGACCCAGCTGCACTTTGTCCCCGTGGGTTTGGGGTGACACAGGGGTGATGTGACAGGGCTGTGACACTGCTGTGACACTGCTGTCCCCTCCCAGTGACCCAGCTGCACTTTGTCCCCGTGGGTTTGGGGTGACACAGGGGTGATGTGACAGGGCTGTGACCCCATGGTGACACTGCTGTGACACTGCTGTCCCTGCAGTGACCCAGCTGCACTTTGTCCCCATAGATTTGGGGTGACACAGGGGCTGTGACACTGCTGTGACACTGCTGTGACACTGCTGTGACACTGCTGTCCCCTCCCAGTGACCCAGCTGCACTTTGTCCCCGTGGGCTTGGGTGACACAGGGGTGATGTGACACTGCTGTGACACTGCTGTGACACTGCTGTGACACTGCTGTCCCTGCAGTGACCCAGCTGCACTTTGTCCCCGTGGGTTTGGGTGACACAGGAGTGATGTGACACTGCTGTGACACTGCTGTGACACTGCTGTGACACTGCTGTCCCCGCAGTGACCCAGCTGCACTTTGTCCCCGAGGGTTTGGGGTGACACAGGGGTGATGTGACACTGCTGTGACACTGCTGTGACACTGCTGTCCCCTCCCAGTGACCCAGCTGCACTTTGTCCCCGTGGACCTGGGCTCTCCCATCGTGCACTGCGCCGTGGCCGATCCCTTCGGGGTGCTGCTCAGCGCCGACGGCCACCTGGCCACCTTCACCCTCAAGGGGGACACCTAC
>NC_071530.1:152640076-152659484 GCF_026979565.1 Vidua chalybeata | reverse complement strand
TCCCGGCAGGAGCCTGCCGCGCTGCCCCTCGCTGCTGTCCCTGGAGCTCTCGGCCAACCCCGCCCTGGGGCCCGGAACCTTCCGGAAGCTCCTGGAGGGGCTGGAGCGGCGCCCGCGGGGCCTGGAGCGCCTCGGCCTGGCAGGTGGGCGAGACCGGGGCCAAAAACGGGGAGTTTGGGAAAATCGGGAATTTGGGGCCAAATCGGGGCCAAAAATGGCAGTTTTGGGAAAAAATCGGGAATTTGGGGGGAAATCGGGGCGAAAATCGGGAATTTTGGGAAAAAATTGGGAATTTGGGGAAAATTGGAAATTTGGGACCAAATTGGGGCGAAAATCGGTGGTTTTGGGAAAATTGGGAATTTGGGGGGAAGTCGGGACAAAAATTGGGAATTTTGGGGAAAATCGGGAATTTCGGGGGAAATCGGGGGGGAAAATTGGGGATTTTGGGGGAAAAATTGGGAATTTGGGGCCAAATTGGGGCAAAAATCAGGGATTTTGGGAAAAAATCAGGAATTTGGGGGGAAATCGGGGCAAAAATCGGGAATTTTGGGAAAATTGGGAATTTGGAGCCAAATTGGGGGAAAATTGGGGATTTTGGGAAAAAATCGGGAATTTGGGGGGAAACCGGGGCGAAAATCGGGAATTTGGGGAAAATTGGGAATTTGGAGCCAAACTGGGAGAAAATTGGGGATTTTGGGAAAAAATCAGGAATTTGGGGGGAAACCGGGGCGAAAAATGGTGGTTTTGGGGAAGATCAGGAATTTGGGGCAAAAATCGGCGGTTTTGGGAAAATCAGGAATTTGGGGGGAAATCGGGGTGAAAATTGGGAATTTTTGGAAAATCAGGAATTTGGGAGGAAATTGGGGTGAAAAACGGCGGTTTTGGGAAAAATTGGGAATTTGGGAGGAAATCGGGGGCGAAAATCAGGAATTTTGGGGAAAAGTCAGGAATTTGGGGCCAAATCAGGGAGAAAATCGGGGATTTTGGGAAAAAATGGGAATCTGGGGGGAAATGGGGGAGGAAAATGGGAATTTTGGGGGAAAATTTGGGGAAAAATATTTGGGGAAATATTGGGGGAAATATGGGAATTTTGGGAAAAATTGGGACTTTCGGAGGAAAATTGGGGCGAAAACCGGCGGTTTTGGGAAAATCAGGGATTTGGGGGAAAACTGGGGCAAATTGGGGATTTTGGGAAAAATCAGGAAATTGGGGCCAAATCGGGGTGAAAATCGGGGATTTGGGGGAAAATGGGAATTTTGGGGAAAAAAATGGGAATTCTGGGGGCAAAATTGGGAATTTTGGGAAAAAATGGGACTTTTGGGGGAAAATTGGGGGAAAATCGGGGATTTTGGGGAAAAATTGGGACTTTTGGGGGGAAACTGGGGGGGGGAATGGGGGATTTTGAGAAAAATTGGGGGGGAAAATGGGAATTTGGGAAAAAAAATTGGGGGAAAATTGGGGATTTTGGGGGAAAAATGGAATTTTGAGGGGAAAATTTGGGAGAAAATTGGGGATTTTTGGGGGGGGAAATTGGGAATTTTAGGGGGAAATTCAGGGGGAAAATTGAGGCTTTTGGGGGGGAAATTGGGAATTTGGGGGGAATTGGGAATTTGGGGGAAAATTTGGGGGAAAGTCAGGGATAATGGGGAAAAATGGGAATTTTGGGAAAAAAAATTGGGGATTCTGGGGGGGAAAGGGAATTTTGGGAAAAATTGGGTCTTCTTGGGGAAAATTGGTGAAAAGTGGGGATTTTTGGAGGAAAATTGGGGGGGAAATGGGGATTTGGGAAAATTTGAGCATTTAGGGGGAAATTGGGGGGGGGAAATGGGAATTTTGGGGGAAAAATGGAAAAATTAGGGATTTTGGGGGGGAAATCGGGGATTTTGGGAAAAACATCAGGAATTTGAGGGGGAAATCTGGGGGGCTTGGGGAAAAAATAGGAGTTTTGGAAAAAAAATTGGGGGTTTGGGGAAAAAATTGGGATTTTGGGAGGAAAAAATTGGGATTTGGGAGAAATTCCAGGGAATTTGGCGGGGAAAAAATGGGAATTTTGGGGGAAAATCTTCGGATTTTGAAGAAAAAATTCAGGATTTCAGGGGAAAAATTGGGGCTATGGGTGGAAATCAGGGGGCGGGTTGTGGAAAAATTTGGGATTTGGGGAAAAAATTTGGGAATTTTGGGGGAAATCCAGGGGATTTTGGGGAAAAAATTTGGGAATTTTGGGGGAAAAAATTCAAAATCCGGTGGAAAAAAACCAGAAATTACAGGGGGAAAAAGAATTAGAAATTTTTGGGGGGAAATGTTGGGAATTCTGGGAATAATCCCCAAAAATTTGGGAAAGTGACGATGATGTCATCAGTGTCCCCTCCCCTGTGGATTCCCGGAATTCCCAAAATTCCCGTAATTCCCGAAATGCCCGGAATTCCGGCAGGATGCGGCGTCGGGGACCTGGACGAGGCCGCCTGGAGCCGGAGCCGGGAAAAAATCCGGGAGCTGCGGCTGCCGGGGAGGCGCCGCCGCAAGGAGCCCTGAGCCAGACCGGTCTGGACTGGTTTGGACTGGTCTGGACTGGTCTGGACCGGTCTGGTCTGGTCTGGACCGGTTTGGGCTGGTCTGGACTGGTTTGGACTGGTCTGAACTGGGAGGTTCCCAGTTGGATCCAATAAATCCCAATTTGATCCCGGATTTGAGGGATTTTTGAGATTGGGCTCTGGGCTGGACTGGTCTGAACTGGTCTGGACTGGTTTGGACTGGTCTGGACTGGTCTGGACTGGTCTGGTCTGGTTTGGACTGGGAGGTTCCCACTTGATTCCAATAAATCCCAGTTTGATCCCGGATTTTGCTCTTTTTTGCGATCGGGCTCTGGTTTGGACTGGTCTGGACTGGTTTGGACTGGTCTGGACCGGTCTGGACTGGGAGGTTCCCAGTTGATTCCAATAAATCCCAGTTTGATCCCGGATTTTGCTCTTTTTTGCGATCGGGCTCTGGTTTGGACTGGTCTGGACTGGTTTGGACTGGTCCAGACTGATCCAGACTGGTCTGGACTGGTTTGGACTGGTCTGTACTGGTTTGGGCTGGTCTGGATTGGTCTGGACTGGTTTGGACTGGTCTGGACTGGTCTGGACTGGTCTGGACTGGTTTGGACTGGTCTGGACTGGTTTGGACTGGTTTGGACCGGTTTGGACTGGTTTGGACTGGTTTGGACTGGGAATTTCCCAGTTGGATCCAATAAATCCCAGTTTGATCCCGGATTTGAGGGATTTTTGGGATTGGGCTCTGGTTTGGACTGGTCTGGTCTGGTTTGGACTGGTCTGGACTGGTTTGGACCGGTTTGGACCGGTTTGGACCGGTTTGGACTGGGAGGTTCCCAGTTGGATCCAATAAATCCCAGTTTGATCCCGGATTTTGCTCTTTTTTAGGATCGGGCTCTGGTTTGAACTGGTCTGGACCGGTCTGGACCGGTCTGGACTGGTTTGAACCGGTCTGAACTGGTTTGAACTGGTTTTTACTGGGAATGGCTCCCAGTTTGATCCAGAAATGACGAGGAAAGAACGGAATTTCTCCGGGATTTTGGGGATTTTGGGATTTTTCTCATCCCGTTTTTGATCCCAAACTCCTGGGGGCTCCAGGTTCGACTGGTCTGAACCGGTCTGAACTGGTTTGAACTGGTCTGAATTGGTTTTAACTGGGAATGGCTTCCAGAAATGACGAGAAAAGAACGGAATTTCTCCGGGATTTTGTGGATTTTTGGGATTTTTCTCATCCCGTTTTTTATCCCAAACTTCTGGTGGCTTCAGTTTGAACTGGTCTGAACTGGTTTGAACTGGTCTGAACTGGTTTGAACTGGTTTGAACTGGGAACGGCTTCCAGAAATGACAAGAAAAGAATGGAATTTCTCCGGGATTTTGGGGATTTTGGGATTTTTCTCATCCCATTTTTATCCCAAACTCATGGGGGCTCCAGTTTGGACCGGTCTGAACTGGTTTGAACTGGTCTGAACTGGTTTAAACTGATTTTTACTGGGAATGGCTTCCAGAACTGACAAGAAAAGAACAGAATTTCTCCCGGATTTTCGGGATTTTTTTCATCCCGTTTATGATCCCAAACTCCTGGTGGCTCCAGGTTCGACTGGTCTGAACCGGTCTGAACTGGTCTGAACTGGTTTGAACTGGTCTGAACTGGTTTGAACTGGTCTGAACTGGTTTGAACTGGTCTGAACTGGTTTTACCTGGGAACGGCTTCCAGAAATGACGAGAAAAGAACGGAATTTCTCCGGGATTTTGGGGATTTTTGGGATTTTTCTCATCCCGTTTATTATCCCAAACTCCTGGTGGCTTCAGTTTGGACCAGTCTGAACTGGTCTGAACCGGTCTGAACCGGTTTGAACTGGTTTGAACTGGGAATGGCTCCCAGTTTGATCCAGAAATGACGAGAAAAGAACGGAATTTCTCCGGGATTTTGGGGATTCTTGGGATTTTTCTCATCCCGTTTTTGATCCCAGACTCCTGGGGGCTTCAGTTTGGACCAGTCTGAACTGGTTTGAACTGGTCTGAACCGGTCTGAACTGGTTTGAACTGGTCTGAATTGGTTTTAACTGGGAACGGCTTCCAGAAATGACGAGAAAAGAACGGAATTTCTCTGGGATTTTGTGGATTTTTGGGATTTTTCTCATCCCGTTTATTATCCCAAACTCCTGGGGGCTCCAGTTTGGACTGGTCTGAACTGGTTTGAACCAGTCTGAACTGGTTTGAACTGGTTTTACTGGTTTGAACTGGTTTTAACTGTTTTTTACTGGGAATGGCTCCCAGTTTGATCCAGAAATGAGGAGAAAAGAACGGAATTTCTCTGGGATTTTGTGGATTTTTGGGATTTTTCTCATCCGGTTTATGATCCCAAACTCCTGGGGGCTCCAGTTGGGCCCGGTCGGGACCGGTCGGGACCGGTTTAGGCGGGATTCAGGCGTGCAGGAAGCGGTTGAAGGCGTTGTAGGCGGACTCGAGGTCGAAGAGCATCTGCCGGACCTGGGAATCGTCGAGCTCGTCCGAGGCCGACATCGCGCTCAGCGTCTGCAGCCTGCGGATTTCCCAAAAAATTCCCAAAAAATTCCCAAAATTCCCAAAAAAATTCCCAAAATTCCCAGAATTCCACTCCCAAATCCCCCAGTCCCAGAATCCCAAACTCGTCCGAGGCCGACATCGCGCTCAGCGTCTGCAGCCTGCGGATTTCCCAAAAAATTCCCCAAAATTCCCAGAATTCCACTCCCAAATCCCCCAATCCCAGAATCCCAAACTCGTCCGAGGCCGACATCGCGCTCAGCGTCTGCAGCCTGCGGATTTCGGGATGGAATTCCCAAAAAAATCCCAAAATTCCACTCCCAAATCCCCCAATCCCAGAATCCCAAACTCGTCCGAGGCCGACATCGCGCTCAGCGTCTGCAGCCTGCGGATTTCGGGATGGAATTCCCAAAAAAATCCCAAAATTCCACTCCCAAATCCCCCAATCCCAGAATCCCAAACTCGTCCAAGGCCGACATCGCACTCAGCGTCTGCAGCCTGCGGATTTCGGGATGGAATTCCCAAAAAAATCCCAAAATTCCACTCCCAAATCCCCCAATCCCAGAATCCCAAACTCGTCCGAGGCCGACATCGCGCTCAGCGTCTGCAGCCTGCGGATTTCCCAAAAAATTCCCAAAAAATTCCCAAAATTCCACTCCCAAATCCCCCAATCCCAGAATCCCAAACTCGTCCGAGGCCGACATCGCGCTCAGCGTCTGCAGCCTGCGGATTTCCCAAAAAATTCCCAAAAAATTCCCCAAAATTCCCAAAATTCCACTCCCAAATCCCCCAATCCCAGAATCCCAAACTCGTCCGAGGCCGACATCGCGCTCAGCGTCTGCAGCCTGCGGATTTCGGGATGGAATTCCCAAAAAAATCCCAAAATTCCACTCCCAAATCCCCCAATCCCAGAATCCCAAACTCGTCCAAGGCCGACATCGCACTCAGCGTCTGCAGCCTGCGGATTTCGGGATGGAATTCCCAAAAAAATCCCAAAATTCCACTCCCAAATCCCCCAATCCCAGAATCCCAAACTCGTCCGAGGCCGACATCGCGCTCAGCGTCTGCAGCCTGCGGATTTCCCAAAAAATTCCCAAAAAATTCCCAAAATTCCACTCCCAAATCCCCCAATCCCAGAATCCCAAACTCGTCCGAGGCCGACATCGCGCTCAGCGTCTGCAGCCTGCGGATTTCCCAAAAAATTCCCAAAAAATTCCCCAAAATTCCCAAAATTCCACTCCCAAATCCCCCAATCCCAGAATCCCAAACTCGTCCGAGGCCGACATCGCGCTCAGCGTCTGCAGCCTGCGGATTTCCCAAAAAATTCCCAAAATTCCCAAAAAAATTCCCAAAATTCCCAGAATTCCACTCCCAAATCCCCCAATTCCAGAATCCCAAACTCGTCCGAGGCCGACATCGCACTCAGCGTCTGCAGCCTGCGGATTTCCCAAAAAATTCCCCAAAATTCCCAGAATTCCACTCCCAAATCCCCCAATTCCAGAATCCCAAACTCGTCCGAGGCCGACATCGCGCTCAGCGTCTGCAGCCTGCGGATTTCGGGATGGAATTCCCAAAAAAATTCCCCAAATTCCCAGAATTCCACTCCCAAATCCCCCAATCCCAAAATCCCAAACTCGTCCTGCTCAGCGTCTGCAGCCTGCGGGATTTCGGGATGGAAAATTCCCAAAAAATCCCCAAAGTTCTCAAAAAATCCACCAAAAAATCCACCCAAAAATTCCCAACATTTTCCTAAAAAATCCCAGAGAAAATTCCCCAAAAAATCCCCAAATTCTCAAAAAATTCACCAAAAAATCCACAAAAAAATTTCCCAAAATTTTCCTAAAAATCCCAGAGAAAATTCCAAAAGAATTCTCAAAAAAGTCCAGAAAATTCCCAAAAAATTCCCAAAAAATTCCCAAAATTCCACTCCCAAATCCCCCAGTCCCAAAATCCCAAACTCGTCCTGCTCAGCGTCTGCAGCCTGCGCGTTTCGGGATGGAATTCCCAAAAAATTCCCAAAATTCCCAGAATTTCCCAAAACACTCCCAAAAAACTCCCAGATTTCAAAAAAAAATCCCCCAAAATTCCCAAAACTCCCTAAAAAACTCCCAAAAATTCCCCAGACTTTCAAAACAATTTCCAAAAAAATTCCCCAAAATTCCAGAATTTCCCAAAAAACTCCCAAAAATTTCCCAGAATTTGAAAAAAATTCCCCAAAAAATCCCCAAATTCCCAAAATTCCACCAGTTTCAAAAAAATTCCCTGAGAAATTCCCAGAAATTCCAAAAAAGCTCCCCAAATTTCCCAGAATTTCAGAAGAATTCCCAAAAAAATTCCCAAAATTTCACGCCCAAACCCCCCAATCCCAGAATCCCAAACTCATCCGAGGCCGACATCGCGCTCGCACTAAAATTCTCCCAAAATTCCTCAAAATTTCCCCCAAAATTCTCCCAAAATCCCCCAAAATTCCCCCCAAATTCGCCCAGAATTCTAAAATTCCCCAAAATCTCCCAAAAGCCCCAAAATTCCCCCAAAGTGCCCCAAATTGCTCCAAAATTCCCCCAAAATCTCCCAAAAATCCCCAAATTTTGCCCCAAATTCTCCCAAAATTCCCGAAATTCCCCAAAATCCCCCAAATTTCTCCCAAATTCCCCCCATATTCCCCAAAAAATCCCCAAATTTCCCCAAAAATCCCCCAAAAATTCCCCAAAAAACCCCAAAATTCTCCCAAAAAAAATTCCCAAAAATGCCCCAAATTGCCAAAATTCCTTGAAATTCCTCCAAATTCTCAAAATTTCCCAAAATTCCCCAAAATCCCCCAAATTTCCCAAAAGCTCCCAAAATTCCCCCAAAATCCCCAAAAAATTCCACCAAAATCCCCAAAATTCCCCAAATTTCCCCCAAATCCCCAAAATCCCCCAAATTTCTCCCAAATTTCTCCCAATTTCCCCCAAATTTCTCCCAAAATCCCCAAATTTCTCCCAAATTTCCCCCCACATTCCCAAATTTCCCCCAAATCCCCAAAATCCCCCAAATTTCTCCCAAATTCCCCCAAATTTCCCCCCAAATTTCCCCCAATTTTCCCCCCACATTCCCAAATTTCCCCCAAATCCCCAAAATCCCCCAAATTTCTCCCAAATTCCCCCCCAAATTTCCCCCAAATTTCCCCCCATATTCCCAAATTTCCCCCAAATCCCCAAAATCCCCCAAATTTCTCCCAAATTCCCCCAAATTTCCCCCAAATTTCTCCCAAATTTTCCCCAAATCCCCAAAATCCCCCAAATTTCCCCCAAATTTCCCCCAAATTTCCCCCAAATTTTCCTAAATTCCCCCAAAATCCCCAAAATCCCCCAAATTTCTCCCAAATTCCCCCCCAAATTTCCCCCAAATTTCCCCCCATATTCCCAAATTTCCCCCAAATCCCCAAAATCCCCCAAATTTCTCCCAAATTCCCCCAAATTTCCCCCCAAATTTCTCCCAAATTTTCCCCAAATCCCCAAAATCCCCCAAATTTCCCCCAAATTTCCCCCAAATTTTCCCCTAAATTCCCCCAAAATCCCCAAAATCCCCCAAATTTCTCCCAAAATCCCCCAAATTTCTCCCAAAATCCCCCAAATTTCCCCCTAAATTCCCCCAAAATTTCTCCCAAAATCCCCGAAATTCCCAAAATCCCCCAAATTTCCCCCTAAATTCCCCCAAAATTTCTCCCAAAATCCCCGAAATTCCCAAATTCCCCCGAATTTGGGGCTCCTCACCACTCGGTGACTTTGTGGCGCCCCTCGAAGTCGGGGGGCAGGGAGCTCATCCGCGCCATCGTCTCCAGCAGCTCCCGCAGGTCCGGCTGGATCTGCCAATTCCCAAATTTTGGGGATTTTGGGGAATTTTGGGGAATTTTCGGGGAATTTTCAGAGAATTTCAGGGATTTTTGGGGGATTTTGGGGGATTTTTGGGGTTTTTTGGGGGTTTTGAGAGGTTTTTAGGCAGACTATGGGGAATTTTTGGGGATTTTTGGGGGATTTTTTGGGATTTTTTTGGAATTTTGGGGAATTTTGGGGATTTTTGGGAATTTTGGGGAATTTTTTTGGAAATTTCAGGAATTTTTGGAAATTTTTTCAGGATTTTTGGGGAATTTTGGGGAATTTTTGGGGGGGCAGGAAGCTCATCCGCGCCATCGTCTCCAGCAGCTCCCGCAGCTCCGGCTGGATCTGCCAATTCCCAAATTTTGGGGACATTTGGGGAATTTTGGGGAATTTTCGGGGAATTTTCAGGGATTTTTTGGGAATTTTTGGGGATTTTTGGGGAATTTTTGGGGATTTTAGGGCGATTATTGGGGGATATTTGGGGCTTTTGAGAGGTTTTTCGACAAATTTTGGGGAATTTTTCGGGAAAATTTGGGGATTTTTTAGGAATTTTGGGGATTTTTGGGGAATTTTCAGGAATTTTTGGAAAAATGTTTCAGGATTTTTGGGGAATTTTGGGGAATTTTTGGGGGGGCAGGGAGCTCATCCGCGCCATCGTCTCCAGCAGCTCCCGCAGCTCCGGCTGGATCTGCCAATTCCCAAATTTTGGGGACATTTGGGGAATTTTGGGGAATTTTCGGGGAATTTTCAGAGAATTTCAGGGATTTTTGGGGGATTTTGGGGGAATTTTGGGGTTTTTTGGGGGTTTTGAGAGGTTTTTAGGCAGATTATGGGGAATTTTGGGGGATTTTTGGGGGATTTTTTGGGATTTTTTTGGAATTTTGGGGATTTTTTGGGAATTTTGGGGAATTTTGGGGGAATTTTCAGGAATTTTTGGAAAATGTTTCAGGATTTTTGGGGAATTTTCGGGAATTTTTGGGGGGGCAGGGAGCTCATCCGCGCCATCGTCTCCAGCAGCTCCCGCAGCTCCGGCTGGATCTGCCAATTCCCAAATTTTGGGGACATTTTGGGGACATTTTGGGGAATTTTTGGGGATTTTTGGGGAATTTTCAGGGGATTTTCAGAGAATTTCGGGGATTTTTGGGGGATTTGGGGGAATTTTTGGGGTTTTTTGGGGGTTTTGAGAGGTTTTTAGGCAGATTATGGGGAATTTTGGGGATTTTGGGGGATTTTTGGGATTTTTGGGGAATTTTGGGAATTTTTCGGGAAATTTTGGGAATTTTGGGGGATATTTGGGGGTTTTGAGGGGTTCTTAGAGAAATTTTTGATAATTTCGGGGGATTTTTTGGGATTTTTGGGAGATTTTTGGGAAATTTTGGGGATTATTGGGGATTTTTGGGGATTTTTTGGGGATATTTGGGAGTTTTGAGAGGTTTTTAGACAAATTTTGGGGATTTTTTTGGGAGTCTTTTGGGGATTTTTTTTTTTTTGGGGGGGGAATTTTTTGGGAATTTTCAGGATTTTTTGAGAATTTTTGGGGGATTTTTGGGGAATTTTTGGGGATTTCTGGGGAATTTTGGGGGGATTTTTGGGGATTTTAGGGGGATTATTGGGGGATATTTGGGGCTTTTGAGAGGGTTTTCGACAAATTTTTGGGAATTTTTCGGGAAAATTTGGGGATTTTTTGGGAATTTTGGGGAATTTTGGGGGAATTTTCAGGAATTTTTGGAAAAATGTTTCAGGATTTTTGGGGAATTTTCGGGAATTTTTTGGGGGGCAGGGAGCTCATCCGCGCCATCGTCTCCAGCAGCTCCCGCAGCTCCGGCTGGATCTGCCAATTCCCAAATTTTGGGGACATTTGGGGAATTTTGGGGAATTTTCGGGGAATTTTCAGAGAATTTCAGGGATTTTTGGGGGATTTTGGGGGAATTTTTGGGATTTTTTTGGGGTTTTGAGAGGTTTTTAGGCAGATTATGGGGAATTTTAGGGGATTTCTGGGGGATTTTTTGGTATTTTTTTGGAATTTTGGGGAATTTTGGGGATTTTTTGGGAATTTTGGGGAATTTTTTTGGAAATTTCAGGAATTTTTGGAAAATTTTTCAGGATTTTTGGGGAATTTTGGGGAATTTTTGGGGGGGGCAGGGAGCTCATCCGCGCCATCGTCTCCAGCAGCTCCCGCAGCTCCGGCTGGATCTGCCAATTCCCAAATTTTGGGGACATTTTGGGAATTTTGGGGAATTTTCGGGAATTTTCAGGGATTTTTGGGAATTTTCGGGGATTTTTGGGGGATTTGGGGGAATTTTTGGGGTTTTTTGGGGGTTTTGAGAGGTTTTTAGGCAGATTATGGGGAATTTTTGGGAATTTTTGGGGGATTTTTGGGGAATTTTGGGAATTTTTCGGGAAATTTTGGGAATTTTGGGGGATATTTGGGGGTTTTGAGGGGTTCTTAGAGAAATTTTTGATAATTTCGGGGATTTTTTTGGGATTTTTGGGAGATTTTTGGGAAATTTTGGGGATTATTGGGGATTTTTGGGGATTTTTTGGGGATATTTGGGAGTTTTGAGAGGTTTTTAGACAAATTTTGGGGATTTTTTTGGGAGACTCTTGGGGATTTTTTTTATTTTTGGGGGATTTTGGGGAATTTTTTGAGAATTTTCAGGATTTTTTGGGAATTTTGGGGGATTTTGGGGGGATTTTTTTGGGGAATTTTTGGGGGATTTTTGGGAGATTTTTTGGGATTTTTTGGGGGGTTTGAGAAATTTTTGGCAAATTTTGGGGAATTTGGGGGGATTTTTGTGGGATTTTTTGGGATTTTTTTGGAATTTTTGGGGGATTTTGGGGAATTTTCAGGATTTTTTGGAAAAATTTTCAGGATTTTTGGGGAATTTTCGGGGGGCGGTTGGGAGCTCCCGCAGCTCCGGCTGCAGCTGGGAATTCCCAAATTTTGGGGACATTTTGGGAATTTTTGGGAATTTCTGGGAATTTTTGGGGGATTTTTGGGAGATTTTTGGGGGATATTTGGGGGTTTTGAGAGGTTTTTTAGACAAATTTTGGGGAATTTTGGGGGATTTTTGGGGGATTTTTGGGGGATTTTTTGGGAATTTTGGGGAATTTTTGGGGAATTTTTGGGATGTTTTGGGAATTTTGGGAATTTTTGGGGGGATCTTCAGGGATTTGTGGGGGATATTTGGGGGATATTTTAGGAATTTTTGGGAATTTTTTGGAAATTTTGGGGGATTTTGGGGAATTTTTGGGATTTTGGGGGATTTTTGGGGGATTTTTTGGGAATTTGGGGGATTTTTTTGGAATTTTTGCGAATTTTTGGGGGATTTTTGGAGGTTTTTGGGGGGATTTTTAGGATTTTTTGGGGGATTGTTGGAGGATATTTGGGGGTTTTGCAAGGTTTTTAGGCAAATCTTGGGAATTTTGGGGATTTTTGGGGATTTTTTGGGATTTTCTGGGAATTTGGGGGGATTTTCCTGGGAAATTTGGGGGGGTTGAGCGATTTTTAGGAAAATTTTGGGCCATTTTTTTGGGGAATTCTCTGAGAATTTTGGGGATTTTGGGGGATTTTTTGGGATTTTCTGGGAATTTGGGGGGATTTTTGGAGGGTTTTTGGGGGGGTTTGGGGATTTTTTTGGGAATTTTTGAGGAATTTATTGGGGGGGTTGGGGGATTTTTTTGGAATTTTCTAAGAATTTTGGGGATTTTTGGGGAATTTTCTGGGAATTTGGGGGATTTTTTGAACATTTTCTGGGAATTTTGGTATTTTGGGGGGATTTTTGGGGATTTTTTGGGGATTTTCTAGGAATTTTGGGGATTTTTTGGGGAATTTTTGGGGGGTTTGGAGGGGTTTTTAGGCAAATTTGGGGAATTTTGGGGAAATTTTGGGAATTTTGGGGAAATTTGGGGAATGTTGTGGGGATTTTTGGGGGGTTTTGAAAAGTTTTTAGACAAATTTGAGAGGTTTTTTAAGGGATTTTTGGGGAAATTTTGAGGATTTTGGTGGGGGGGATTTTTTTGGGAATTTTCCAGGGAAATTTTGGGGAAAGTTGAAGGAAACTTTGGGAATTTCTCAGGATTTTGGGGGAAATTTTTGGGAATTTTCAGGGCGAGGGCAGGGAGGATTTTTGGAAATAGAACTGGGGGATTTTTTGGGAATTTTTTGGGACCAGAACTGGGGGATTTGGGGAATTTTTTGGGATTTTTGGGACCAGAATTTCGGGGATTTTTGGGATTTTTTGGGAGCAGAATTGGGGGATTTTGGGAATTTTTGGGGATTTTTGGGAATAGAACTGGGGGATTTTTTGGGAATTTTTGGGAGCAGAATTTGGGAATTTTTAGGGAATTTTTTTGGATTTTTTGGGACAAGAATTGGGTTTTTTTGGGGAATTTTTTGGGATTTTTGGGACCAGAATTTTGGGGATTTTTGGGATTTTTTGGGAGCAGAATTGGGGGATTTTGGGAATTTTTGGGGATTTTTGGGAATAGAACTGGGGGATTTTTTGGGAATTTTTGGGAGCAGAATTTGGGAATTTTTGGGGATTTTTGGGAATTTTTGGGACCAGAATTGGGGGATTTTGGGGAATTTGGGGGATTTTTGGAATGAGAACGGGGGGGTTTTTTGGGAATTTTTGGGAGCAGAATTTGGGAATTTTTGGGGAATATTTGGGACTGGAATTGGGGGATTTTGGGAATTTTTTGGGATTTTTGGGACCAGAATTTTGGAGATTTTTGGAATTTTTTGGGACCAGAATTGGGGGATTTTGGGGAATTTTTTGGGGGGAATTTTTGGGACCAGAATTGGGGGATTTGGGGGAATTTTGGGGATTTTTGGAAAGAGAACAGGGGGATTTTTTGGGAATTTTTGGGACCAGAATTTGGGAATTTTTGGGGAATTTTTGGGACTGGAATTGGGGGATTTTGGGAATTTTTGGGGATTTTTGGGACCAGAATTTTGGGGATTTTTGGGATTTTTTGGGACCAGAATTGGGGGATTTTTGGAAATAGAACTGGGGGATTTTGGGGGAATTTTTGGGACTGGAATTGGGGGATTTTGGGAATTTTTTGGGATTTTTGGGACCAGAATTTCGGGGATTTTTGGGATTTTTTGGGAGCAGAATTGGGGGATTTTGGGAATTTTTGGGGATTTTTGGGAATAGAACTGGGGGATTTTTGGGGAATTTTTGGGACTGGAATTGGGGGATTTGGGGAATTTTTTGGGATTTTTGGGACCAGAATTTTGGGGATTTTTGGGAATTTTTTGGGACCAGAATTTGGTAATTTTTGGGGATTTTTTGGGAATTTTTTGGGACCAGAACTGGGGGATTTGGGGAATTTTTTGGGATTTTTGGGACCAGAATTTCGGGGATTTTGGGGATTTTTTGGGACCAGAATTGGGGGATTTTGGGGATTTTTTGGGAATTTTTGGGACCAGAATTGGGGGATTTTGGGGAATTTCGGGGATTTTTGGAAAGAGAACGGGGGGATTTTTTGGGAATTTTTGGGAGCAGAATTGGGGGATTTTTGGGATTTTTTGGGACCAGAATTGGGGGATTTTGGGAATTTTTGGGGATTTTTGGGAATAGAACTGGGGGATTTTTTGGGAACTTTTGGGAGCAGAATTTGGGAATTTTTGGGGATTTTTTGGGAATTTTTGGGACAAGAATTGGGTTTTTTTGGGGAATTTTTTGGGAATTTTTGGGACCGGAATTGGGGGATTTTGGGGAATTTTTTGGGATTTTTGGGACCAGAATTTCGGGGATTTTTGGGAATTTTTGGGACCAGAATTGGGGGATTTTGGGGAATTTGGGGGATTTTTGGAAAGAGAACGGGGGGATTTTTTGGGAATTTTTGGGACCGGAATTGAGGGATTTTGGGGAATTTGGGGGATTTTTGGAATGAGAACGGGGGGATTTTTTGGGAATTTTTGGGAGCAGAATTGGGGGATTTTGGGAATTTTGGGGGATTTTTGGGAATAGAACTGGGGGATTTTTTGGGAATTTTTGGGACCAGAATTTGGGAATTTTTGGGGATTTTTTGGGACCGGAATTGGGGGATTTTGGGAATTTTTTGGGATTTTTGGGACCAGAATTTTGGAGATTTTTGGAATTTTTTGGGACCAGAATTGGGGGATTTTGGGGAATTTTTTGGGGGGAATTTTTGGGACCAGAATTGGGGGATTTTGGGGAATTTGGGGGGTTTTTGGAAAGAGAACGGGGGGATTTTTTGGGAATTTTTGGGAGCAGAATTGGGGGATTTAGGGAATTTTTGGGGATTTTTGGGAATAGAACTGGGGGATTTTTTGGGAGCAGAATTTGGGATTTTTTGGGGATTTTTTGGGAATTTTTGGGACAAGAATTGGGTTTTTTTGGGAAATTTTTGGGGAATTTTTGGGACCGGAATTGGGGGATTTTGGGGGATTTTTGGGACAAGAATTTCGGGGATTTTTGGGAATTTTTGGGAGCAGAATTGGTGGATTTTGGGAGATTTTGGGGGATTTTTGGGAATCCCCACCTCGTCCATGGCGCGGATCTCCAGGCGCAGTTTGTCCATGACCGTGATGAAAAGCTGCCAAAATTCCAAAGGAAATTCGGGATCAGCCCCAGCCCAAATCCCCCCCAAAATCCCTTAAAAAATAACAAAATGCCCCCAAAAAAATCCCCTCCAAAATCCCTTAAAAAGTAACAAAATGCCCCCAAAAAATCCCTTTAAAAATCACAAAATGCCCTCAAAAATGCCTTAAAAAATCCCTTTAAAAATAATAAAATGCCCTCAAAAATTCCTTAAAAAAATCTCTTTCAAAAAAATAAAATGTCCCCAAAAAATCCCAAAAAAAATTCTTCAAGAATCCTTTAAAAATAACAAAATGCCCCCCAGAATTCCCCAAAATTTAAAAAAAAATTACCAAAAAAATTACAAAAAAAAATCCCATAAACTTGCCCAAAAACCCTCAAAAAGCATTAAAAACCAAAAAAATTCACAAAATAATTGTAAAAAGTTTTTTTTTTTAATTATAAATAATTCCTGGAAAATCTGAAAAAAAATCCCCAAAATTTCAAAAATCTAAAAATCCCTAAATAGTCACCAAAAAAACCACAAAAACATTTCTAAAAATGCAAAAAAAAATCCCCAAAACCCACAAAATCTCTCTCAAAAAAAACCAAAAAAACACAAAAAAATCCCAGAAAAATACCCAAAAACAACCAAAAAATGCAGAAAAAAAATCACAAAACATCAGAAAATATCCTAAAAAAATTTTTTTTAAATCCCCCAAAATTAAAAAATAAAAAAAAATTCCCCAAAATTACCAAAAATTCCCATAAAAACACCCCAAAAACCCTCAAAAAATTGGCATAAAAACCCACCAAAAATTCCCAATAATTACCAAAAATGCAAAAAAATCCTAAAAAAATCGTTAAAAAATCACCCCAAAATTCTTATAAAATTTAAAAAAAAAATCCCCTAAAATTCACAATAAATTCCCATAAAAACACCAAAAAAACACCAAAAAATTCCCAACAAAACCCGACAAAAATTCCCAAAATTATCACCAAAAACGCAAAAAAAAAAATCACAAAAAATTCCTAAAAACTCCATCAAAAAATTGGAAAAAAAATCGGAAATAAATCCCCCAAAATTCCCCAATGCCCCAGGCATTCCCAACCCCCCAAATTCACAGAAAATTCCCAAAATTCCCAGGAAATTCCCAAAAAAAATTCCCATTTTTTGCCGTATGGCGACGCAGCGGTTCAGGTTCCCAAAGAATCCCCAGAAAATCTTCAAAAGCACAAAAAAAACCCCAAAAAATCAAAAAATCAGCACCAAAAAATCACCAAAAAAATCATCAAAAATAAAAAAGAAATTCCCAAAATATTCACCAAAAAGTCACACGAAAATATTTAAAAATGCAAAAAAAAATCCCCCCGAAATAAAAAAAAAAAATCCCATAAAAATATCAATAAAAAACCTTTAAAAATTCCCAAAAAAACACAAAAAATTCATAAAATAATCCCAAAAAATGCAAAAAATCACCAAAAAAAATGCAACAAAAATCACAAAAAGTCAGAAAAAAACAGAAAAAAAATCCCCCAAAATTAAAAGGAAAAAAATCCCCTAAAAATCACAAAAAATTCCCATAAAAATACCCCCAAAAAATCACAAAAAATTCCCCAAAAAAATCATTAAAATTCGCAAAATTCGCAAAAAATGCAAAAAAATCACAAAAAAATCAGAAAAAATTCCTCAAAAATCAGAAATAATGGGAAAAAAATCAAAAAATTCCCCAAAATTCAAAGGAAAAAAATCCCCTAAAAATCACAAAATATTCCCATAAAAATACAAAAAAATCCCTCAAAAATTCCCCAAAAAACCACAAAAAATTCCCAAAATAATCGCAAAAAATGCAAAAAAAAAACCCCACAAAAAATCAGAAAAAAATCCTCAAAAATCAGAAAAAAAATTTAAAAAAATCCAAAAGTTAAAGGAAAAAAAATCCCCCAAAAATCATATAAAAATCCCTAAGAAATCCCAAAAAAACACCAAAAATTCACAAAATAAACACCAAAAAATTCCAAGAAAATTCACAAAAAACCAGAAAAAATTCCTCAAAAATCAGAAATAATCAGAAAAAAATCAAAAAAAATCCCCAAAATTCAAAGGAAAAAAATCCCCTAAAAATACCAAAAAAAATCACAAAAAATTCCCAAAACACCCAACAAAAATTCACAAAATAATCACAAAAAAATGCAAAAAAAATCAGAAAAAATTCCTTAAAAATCAGAAAAAAAAACAGAAAAAAAAATCCAAAAAATCAAAAATTAAAAGGAAAAAAATCCCCCCAAAATCATACAAAATTCCCATAAAAATAACAAAAAATCCCTCAAAAAATTCCCAAAATACACCAAAAATTCACAAAATAATCACAAAAAAATTGCAAAACAATCACAAAAAAAACCAGAAAAAATTCCTTAAAAATCAGAAAAAAAATCAGAAAAAAATAAAAAACCAAAATTCCCCCAAAATGAAAAGGAAAAAAATCCTCTAAAAAATCACCAAAAATTCCATAAAAATACCCAAAAAATCACAAAAAATTCCCAAAACACCCAACAAAAATTCACAAAATAATCACCAAAAAATGCAAAAAAAATCAGAAAAAATCAGAAAAAATTCCTTAAAAATCAGAAAAAAAATCAGAAAAAAAATAAAAACCCAAAATTCCCCCAAAATGAAAAGGAAAAAATCCTCTAAAAATCACAAAAAATTCCCATAAAAATACCAAAAAAAAATCACAACAAATTCCCAAAATAATCACAAAAAATGGGGGGAAAAAATCACAAAAAAATCAGAAAAAATCATTTCAAATTCCTAAAAAATCCCCAAAAAGTCAGGAAAAAAAAAACCCAAGAATTCCCCAATTCCCCACCCCCCAAATTCCCAGAAAATTCCCGAAATTCCCCGGAAATTCCCGGGAAATTCCGGTTTTCCGCCGTACGGAGACGATGTCGGCGATGCAGCGGTTCAGGTTCCCTTTGTCGTCCTTGATGGTGATCGGTCGATCCTCGCGGATCCGCTCCATGGCCAGGGGGCAATCCAGCTGGGAATTCCCAACATTCCCGGAATTCCCAAATTTCCCAATCCACTCCCCAATTTCAGAGCCAAAATTCCCAAAATTCCTGCAAAAATCCCCCAAAAATCCCCCCAAAACCCCAAAATTCCCAATTTTACCCCAAATTCCCAATTCCATCCATGGCCAGGGGGATCAATCCAGCTGGGAATTCCCAACATTCCCGGAATTCCCAAATTTCCCAATCCACTCCCCAATTTCAGAGCCAAAATTCCCAAAATTCCTGCAAAAATCCCCCAAAAACCCCAAAATTCCCAATTTTACCCCAAATTCCCAATTCCATCCATGGCCAGGGGGATCAATCCAGCTGGGAATTCCCAACATTCCCGGAATTCCCAAATTTCCCAATCCACTCCCCAATTTCAGAGCCAAAATTCCCAGAAATTCCTGCAAAAATCCCCCAAAAATCCCCCCAAAAACCCCCAAAATTCCCAATTTTACCCCAAATTCCCAATTCCATCCATGGCCAGGGGGATCAATCCAGCTGGGAATTCCCAAAATTCCCGGAATTCCCAAATTTCCCAATCCACTCCCCAATTTCAGAGCCAAAATTCCCAAAATTCCTGCAAAAATCCCCCAAAAATCCCCCAAAACCCCCAAAATTCCCAATTTTACCCCAAATTCCCAATTCCATCCATGGCCAGGGGGATCAATCCAGCTGGGAATTCCCAACATTCCCGGAATTCCCAAATTTCCCAATCCACTCCCCAATTTCAGAGCCAAAATTCCCAAAATTCCTGCAAAAATCCCCCAAAAATCCCCCCAAAAACCCCAAAATTCCCAATTTTACCCCAAATTCCCAATTCCATCCATGGCCAGGGGGATCAATCCAGCTGGGAATTCCCAAAATTCCCAACATTCCCAAATTT